>NW_027176395.1:5247671-5477671 GCF_023349555.1 Cebidichthys violaceus | reverse complement strand
TTGTTGATCATTGACTGAAGTTCTATGAAGCTGTGTAGCATAAATGAGTTGATTCTTAGCTGAAATATTGAATGCATTTCTGTTTCTTTTTGTTGCAGGTGGCAGGGATGAGCCTTCTAGCTATATATGTACCACATGTAAGCAGCCCTTCCCCAGCGCCTGGTTCCTGCTGCAACATGCCCAGAACACCCATGGCATTCGCATATACCTGGAGTCCAACCCCTCCAGCACGGCCCTCACACCACGCATCACTATGCCTCCACCCATGGGCAACAACTCCATCCCGCAATCCCCCCTCAGCAACTTTCTTGGGGACAACAACCCTTTCCACCTCTTGAGGATGACGGGCCCCCTTCTCAGGGAGCCTCCCCCAGGCTTCATGGAAAACCGCCTCCCCAACACGCCTCCATTCATCAGCCCGCCTCCCCGCCACCACCTGGACCCCCATCGGCTGGAACGCCTTAGCGCAGAGGAAATGGGCCTCATCTCACAGCACCCCAGTGCCTTTGAGAGGGTGATGCGGCTAACGCCCATGGCCATGGAGTCCCAGTCCATGGACTTCTCCAGGCGCTTACGTGAGTTGGCAGGGAACAACAACAACACCACACCACCATTGTCACCCAGCAGGGCCAACCCTATGCACCGACTACTGAACCCCAACCCCTTCCAGCCTGGGCCAAAATCACCTTTTCTGAGCACCCCTCCCTTACCGCCGATGCCCCCAAACAGCACCACCCCTCCCCAGACACAGGCCAAGGTCAAGTCTTGTGAGTTCTGCGGTAAGACCTTCAAGTTCCAGAGCAATTTGGTGGTGCATCGGCGCAGCCATACTGGAGAAAAACCATACAAGTGCCAGCTGTGTGATCACGCCTGCTCTCAGGCAAGCAAGTTGAAGCGCCACATGAAGACCCACATGCACAAAGCTGGATCCCTGACGGGGCGCTCAGATGATGGACTGTCCACCACAAGCTCCCCTGAGCCAGGTACCAGTGATGTCACAGGTGAGGGCATGAAGAATCGTGATGGGGACTTTCAGGGGGAAGGCAATGAAGAGGAAGAAGAGGAGGAGGAAGAAGAGGAACTTGAGAATGAGAGTCGACCAGAATCCAACTTCAGCATGGAGTCTGAGTTCTACCGGAACAGGGAGAATGGCTCTAAACTGCCTTTAGAGGAGAAGTCATCACTCGCCCTTGAGAAGATGGTGGTTGGTGGGGGGCTCAATTCTATACAGCAGTACAATAATTTGATAGTTGACAATCGTAAAAGGATGCCCTTCTCTAAGAGGGGCTCGGATGGCCTACGGGACACTGGGGATGAGGACTCAGTTATTGGGGAGATGGACCACCACCAACAGGAACAGAGGACAACCATTAACGGCCGGAACTGTGGCTCCGGGGACTCTTTCTCAGGCCTGTTTCCCCGTAAACCCACCCCTATCACCAGCCCCAGCCTGTCCAACTCCTCAAATAAAAGGATCAAGATTGAGAAGGACTTGGACATTCCCCCAACACCCCACATCCCCTCTGAGAACGTCTACTCCCAGTGGTTAGTAGGCTATGCTGCCTCCCGCCACTTCATCAAAGACCCTTTCCTAGGCTTCACTGACTCCAGACAATCGCCCTTTGCCACCTCATCTGAGCACTCGTCTGAAAACGGCAGCCTGCGGTTCTCAACACCTCCGGGCGACCTGCTGGATGGAGGCCTGTCGGGCCGCAGCGGCACCGCCAGTGGAGGCAGCACACCTCATCTGGGTGGAGGTTCAGGCCGGCCTAGCTCCAAGGATAGCAGGAGGAGCGACACCTGTGAATACTGCGGTAAGGTGTTTAAGAACTGTAGCAACCTGACGGTGCACCGGCGCAGTCACACTGGTGAGAGGCCCTACAAGTGTGACTTGTGCAACTATGCCTGCGCCCAGAGCTCCAAGCTCACACGCCACATGAAGACACATGGCCAGCATGGCAAGGAGGTCTACCGCTGTGACATTTGCCAAATGCCCTTCAGCGTGTACAGCACTCTGGAAAAACATATGAAAAAGTGGCATGGAGAACATTTGATGACCAATGAGGTCAAAATTGAACAAGCAGAGAGAACCTAAACTAGGTTTACTGTTTCCATACTCTGCGCCACACTTTGACTAAAAAAATAAACAAAAGGGGGTAGCTGGATACTCTTTTTCTGAAATGTTAATTTTGGGTTAATTTTCTGTTTTTGAAACTGCCAACTGAGAAAAAAAAAAGTGAAAACAGAGATCTTAACACCAATTGAAGCTGTCTAAACTGCCTCATTTGGGGTTCCTTTTTAAACAATCAGTCAGTTGAGTTATAACATATGTGGAGCCTTTAACTGTGCAATAATTTCTGTATTTATTGGATTTTGTATTTTGGCATGTGCAGGTACAATATTATTTAGGATTTTTTTTTTTAAACTTTGATTTTGCGTTACCGTGTTAAAACCACATGATATCCTGAGAGTTTTTTAGAAGACAAAAGTCAATTTTGAGTAATTTTTATTGGCCGCTGCTTGTAGGAAATTGTATATTACGCTAAATGTGTGATTTATTGAAGAGAATTTGAATTCAATCTTCAATTTGAAAGTGGCGTTAACTGAGAATGCTAGAATTAGTCTATTTTGTGTGATGATGATACGCGGACAACAATCCTTTGGCATTGTAGCATGAACTGAGTCTAAAACATGTCAATATAATTGGATATGTAGCACTGAGCGTCATATTTGACAGTAAATCTAAAATCAAAGAGGATCCCAAGGTTCATAAACCCTGTCTCCTCCTGAGAACATCATCACCAGCCAGAAGAAACTGATTCTAGATAAGGCAGCTGCTGACTGGTACAACAACCATCCCTCATTTCTTCTGCTTTCCATTCTCCCCCCATTTTACCTACATTCATAGATCCATGTATTATATTTTGCATGAAGCCATATGATCTAGGCTAGATTATTTATTTGGAGTAAACTGAGCATGAAGCCATGCAATACGAGTATGCATAGAGCTAGATAGAAGAATGAGATAAGAAAGTAAGCACAGGGACATCTCAGGGTGAGCTATACTATTTTTCTTGATTTAACTGTTCACTCCTATGCTTCCAAAAGCATTTCCACATCATAATATTTTGAAATATTTAGGGACATTTGTGTCCTTTACAGCATCCCTTGCTGCCCTCTGACCCCCCCCTGCCCAAGTTTGATCCTCAATTCAAAGCAGTTGGATTCAATTTAAATTTGAAGTCACATCCTCTCAGATTTTATTGTCAATATTTATAAAAATCAACATCCCTATGCATTTCTTGTGCTAAAATATCGTACAATTTGTTAAAAAAGTGGTACAGTAAATATTGACTGGTATTGTTATAGTGATTCTATAATTGTACAATCTGATCTCCAGGAATAGAAGTTCCTCCGTTAGTTGTGGGACAGGTTTGTGTAGAAGAGGAAATATATACATCAGTGTGTGCTGAAGTAGTAATAGTAAGACAAGCAGCATCAGCCCGCTCCATGCCCCTTTGTTCTTTTAAATATCATAACCCCAGTTTTCTTTAGGCCCCATCCACCTCATAGTGGCACTTTTTTCTTTTAAATCAGATTTAAATCAGAGCTCTTAACAAAAGACCCGCACTTTATGATTTTTCCGTCCGAAACACACACACAGAGAGCTGGACAGAAAAGGTACTAAAGGGTCTAGAGCTTGGGACCTCCTGACGCTAGTGCCCAGGGTTGATAGGCTAGGCTTTCCCAATGCTGGCACTATAAAATTCAAAAAATAAATGAATGAATAAAAAACAGTTTATTTGGGACAGTTTATGTACTGCCATTCAATTTGACATGAGTGTGCCTTGAATAATGATCTTCCTATTTATTATCTAAGACAAATGCAACACTTTTTATGAAGCATCAAATTGAACCCGAAAAAAATATAAAATTGTGTTAACTTTAACCTGAAATTTGAAATTTTCACAGAAATATTCAAATTAATACAAATGAAACAATACTGAGTTTGGATTTAGGAGTACCCAGCACAATATCAGTGTGTCTGTGTGTGTATATATGTATGCATATGTACATATAAAGGCACAAACCTATATATAGATATATATCAAATTCCTCACTCATAAGGACAAGAGTCTGTCCCACAACAGAAAATTCCAGGAGTGGACAAAAGCCACAAAAAAAGTCAAGGAAGAGACTCGACAAAAATCAGGAAATGCAGAAACTAAAAAAAGAATTTAGTGCACTCTGTCTTAAAATAAGTTTACAGTATTGAAACAAGTACAAGGGTAAAATAATATTTGTGTGTATGTGTGTTTTAAACAAACAAGTATTTTTTTTTCCAGGTTTGCTTATAAAGTTTTCTCTGAATGCCGTAGTGGCAATGTGTATATTCTTTTCTTTTCTTTTTCTTTTTTTTGGTGACGGGGTTTTAGTATATATATAAATATATATGAATATATATTACATTTTTCTTGTTTACTGTAAAAGTATACCAGTATTTGTAATATTGGAGAATGCCTGGGCATTTTACAAAAATAGAAAAAAGGTTGTTTTTTATTTTTTATTTTGCAGTCCAATTAAATTGTGGGTCTCTTAAACTGTTTTTGTCACTGTAACTGTAAAAGTCTTAAGTTTTAGTAACTTTTATTCTGCCTTGGGTGTAATGAAATAAAAAATAAACAAATTAAAAAATGACTGAGCTGTAACAAACTTGGATTTGGTGGTGGGATTGGGGTAGGGGTAAGGGTGGAGGGATGGGTTTTCTCCCGTAGAAACAACAGAACATTGGTTCTGCTTTTCAGGAAAAACACACTGAGAATCCTGACTTGTATCTATTTTTCTTCTTCTGGAATGGATTATTCTTCATGGATGGTTTGAAATACATGTGTAGGCACTTGCTGTCTTTCCTAAGGAGCTTGTCTTTTTTTAACTTGTGGGCTATGTGCATCCTTTTGTGAATAGGGTACTCTGAGTACCTCGGGACGTCTTGCTCTTATATCGGGTGCAGGGGGAGAGTGACTTCATGCCAATGACAAGATACAACTCACAGGCTGCCATTAGCTATTTTTCCTCTCATTGGGCAGAATAGATAACCTGATGAATTTGTACTGTTGTAATGAATCACGTTGTACAGAAGGGGATGTTTGACGGCGTTTTAGTGACAAAAACACAAGTCAAGGTTTTGTTTACCACTCTATTGGTTGTACATAGTTTTCTATGACTACGCTGTTTTTATTTTATTTAACCTTTTTTTCTTTCTTTTTATTTGTTTGTGATTTTTTTTTTAACTGGCACTGGCAGTGACTTGCTGTGTCTGGGGTTGGGGTTGTTGGTTGTTGCGGGGAGTAAGGGGGGGGGGGGGGGGGGGGTTTGGGGGGGTCTATTCTGTTTGACCTTTGTGACCTCCATGTCAATTTTCAGGCACATGCCTCCCCCATTGATATTTCTCGGCTTGAGAACAGAGCACAAATACAAGCTGTTAAAATTCTTCATCCTCTGCTTGTTTGTCTCATTTTCTTTGAGCTGGTCTGACAGAAAGGGACCACACTGATGGACATAAACCTGAAATGTTATTCACAAACATTTAAATTCTGCTTGAGGTTTTAGGCATAATTTAGCTTCTCCTGAAAACATATTAACTCCAAACACATTTACTGCTGCTGACACTGATCACAAGACCCACAATCATAGGAACACCTGCAAATCAAAGAGTTGCCAAGATGATGAGAAAGAAAACAATTCCATTCCTTTAACGCTTTTTTACAAGCTCGTAGAAAATGGCTGCTGCTTAGATAAAACCCTGAAAGCTGCTCAATTTCCCATCAGCAGCACTTATCTAATAGAAGCATAAACTAATTCAGTAAGGTTGCATTTCTCATGACAGTAGACCTTAAGTGTCAGCCACTTCCTGATACTCAGGATGAAGTTGAGAAAATGTAGTCCTGTTCCATACCGCAGAGGGGAGGGGCTGGGACTTGGGGCGGGGCTTTTGGGGTAGAGATGTAATGCTGTTTGTGATGTCACTTTATTTAAATACATGAACTGACTCTTATAGGTTGCGACTTGTGTTCTCTATGATGTCACTGAGATGCGGCCTGTGGACGCCTTTGACTGGTTACAGTAAATATGACATTGAGACTCCCGCTGTCTACTTCTCCTTTTTTAAAAGTGCACCGCACCACAAAATGATGGTGCATTAGCAGCACATGGAAAGCACATGAACTAACGCCTAGGTCCACAGCAAAAGAGTCTGTTGAATATTTCAGATAGTTTTGACCAGTTTAAGCCATTCAACACATCACAATTTACTGTTATCCTGTTTATGAATACATTGCATTCACTGCATGGTGCAGTCAGTAACAGGACACTTTTACATGAACTGTATACTGTACATTTGAATTCCCTCTGAACGTCTATAATTAAATCTGAAATATTTTTAACCCTCCTGTCTTTAAAGTGTATTTAGTTGCAAAGCACATGCAGTGCACTTCAGCACATCATGTTAACTTTCAAGTTACTGACACAACACTTTTGTACTTATACTAAGTATAGACTATTTAAATTCCTTTTTAATATCTAAAATTCAATTTGAAACCTAAAGTGAAAACATTTCTAATGCTCCCGTCCAAACAATGCACAATAAACGTTAGTGTGTACACTTTGCAGTACAGTCCCTCACAGGATACTTCATTAATATACTGTAAGTAAAGTTTAATTCCTTTTGAACTGACATAATTCAATCTGTAACCATCACTGATTAAACTTCTAAAGCTGCAGTTTTACCAGTGTAAATAGTGTAGAGTAAAGCATGTCACCATTTACTGTTACGCTGTTAATAACCAAACATTGCATAGTAGTCATTAACAGGACACTTATATACTTATACTACAGGAATATTAATCATCTACAATTAAACCTGTAAAAACATTTCTATCAGTAAATGATTATGAGCGTAAAGTAAACTTTACCACATCACAACTCACTATTATGCTGTTACATATATATTCTAATTGTAGAATATTACATATATTGGATCTATAATTAAATTTGACAGCATCACTGAAAAAAAACAACAACCTTCTAACCCTCCAGTTAATTTGTAAAACACGTTTCACCTGTTTAAAACATGTGGAAGTGTCATAAACTTGCATTCTCTCTACTGGCCATCAGGGGTTGACTCTGGTTGCAAAAAGAAGTCTGATTGTATAGAAGTCTATGAGAAAATTATCCTACTTCTCACTTCTCTGTCCACATTGTAAACATACGTTTATGGTCTCAATCTTTAGTTTCAAGTCTTCTTCAATAGAGCATGATGTTCATTTAGTAAATTATGGTTCATTTGTCAAATAGACCAAAAAGCACGGTATGCTTTAGGGCGGGGCTACCTTGTGATTGACAGGACGTTACCTCTTCCAGAGTCATATTCGGGGACTCCTCTGTTCACTGGTTGCAAAAAAACAAGCTATCAATGGTCAAATTCCAAGATGGCGACTACCACAATGCCGAACTCAAGGCTTCAAAACGGCAGTCCACAGACGACATCACGACGACTCAGTCCACTTCTTATCTATGGTTAAACCAGGTGAAGTATCAACACATCACATTTACTGTTATCCTCTTAGTTGCCATTGACAAGATACTCGTGTATACATAACTGTATTAGTATATTTGAGTCTCTATAATTAAACCTCTTAACTTCCAGTTCATCTAATAGTGTTGACCAGTTTTAACCAAGTTCAGTAAGGTATAACACATCATCCTTTTAATACTAACACACAGTGAAAGTATATTTTATTTTATTTTGGACATAATTATTCCTGAAAATCTCTGTCGAAACATTACTGACACAGTTTATTTACCGGATAGTTAGGACAAGTGCCATAACCTCCCATGCAGCACAATTTACTGTTAACATGTTAATGGCTACACTTTATTGGTATCAAGTAAAAATACATATACTGTAAGCATATTCTAATTATGTTCAGGCGTCTGTAATCATAACTGATACCTCATTGAAAAAATCCATCCATCCCTCCAGTTATTCAGCTTATCTGCCATGTTTTCCCTCACAAACAGCGTGCCACTTCAGAGATGGCTCTTGTTAAAATGTTGAACCTCGCCATTGATCAGTGGGGATCTTTCAAGGATAAAATTAATAAATGAAAAATACGCCTTTAGTTAGCTGAAGTGACGCAGCTTTATTACAACACACATTTCTCAATATCTTCACATAGTCAGCACAACAGAAGTCAATGTGGACTGAAGTGTGGATCACTTTTCATTGTTTTGGTACAAAAATGCATTCATCTCTCAAAATTCATGAACTGTTATCTCTCTCAGACTCAACCGTCACTATAACTTTGTATATTTACACTACATTTTTTCATGTTAACATACTGTTGTCAAATCTGTCACATTTTCAGTATGTTTAAAATCATAAACCATTACACAAGTTACTGTAAATTACACTGCAATTTGCCACATTCTTTTACATCTTCATCTACAAAGAGTTACATCCTTGACGACCAAAGACTTGAGCCAAATCCAGAACGTTTTATAATTGTATGAGACGCTATATATTCACTATTCTCTTTCAGACTGGTTTACAGCCCATCCCAGGATGGTTTCACTTGTCCTTCCTTATAGACAGACACCATGGACACATAGTAGTTATATTTATACTGTTCACTTGGAGGACATGTTCCACACATGCACTGTCAGCACATAGCCTAGGCTACGCAGACAACCTCTGATGGCGAAATGTACGTCACGCAGACCCGAGCGGACCCTTTCGGACACGTAAAGTATAACATTACTACACCTTTGGTCTCAAAAATAATTATTCCTGATTTGTTTTCAATCAGTTCAGGAGAAAGTTTTAGGACATCCAGCACTTCATTTTTGTCACCTAAGAAAATAACTGATGAGAATTGCCTTCTTCCCTGTTTTTTTTGTTTGACCATGGATGGTGGAATCACAGGTAACCACATCTTCACTGGAGAAGAACTTTTTCAGAGTGTGCCCAGCAAAAACCTGGCAGTCCTTGCATGGAGTAGGAGAGCAAGATATCTGTTTCCACACTGGCTTGGGCAGCACAGATGACTCCTTAAAAACAGTAGTATGACTGCAGGACGGAGCAAACAATGTTTCGAGGTATGTTATGATCTGATCACAGTCATCAATTGCGGTTAAAATTTCAGGAAAGGTTGAAATCTGTTGAATCTGGTAAGAACTGGTAAGAACCAAGGCCAGGCTGAGAGAGAAACCACATCACAGTCCGTTTTGGCATAATGGAAGTCGGGTTTGACGAAAGTATGTAAACATACTAAATGTGTAAAAACACACAGTTTTTAGTTGTGGTAAGAAAAAGGTCCATGAATTTATTTATTTATTTATTTACATTTTGTGTCAAAAGTGATCTACAGCTGATTCCACATTAACTTCTGTTGTGCTGACTGTGAAGACACTTTTAAACTGAACTTCTTAAAAACTGAACTTGCTGCTGTGAAAAAAAATACTGTTAAAAAAAAGAATACAAATGGAGGCAAATCAGTGCCCTAAAATAAGGTGAGTAACTCTTTCATCACCTGCTTCAAAATTCCAGATTTTTCTCCCTTATTTTGATTTTATTTCATCTTTCCATTTTCACAGCGGAGGAGGAAAAAGAAAATTAAATACAGACCCACAATTAGTCTGAGGGAGGCAAGAGAGCGGAGTCGGACGGACCAGGGCGAGTTGTGATTTGGCTTGAGTTTCAAGGCAAATGGGTAATTAAGGCTTTTCCCTGGCCGGCCTGCACTTTGAAGTCCCCTACAGGGGGGATTATCCTGGCCAAGAGAAAGAAAGTGAGAGCGAAGTAATGAGACCCAAAGAGGAGGAAGAAATAGAGAAAACAAGGAGTGAAGCCTTGCTTTAAAAAAGAGATTAAAATCACAAGTAAGTCATTTTAAAATGATGGATCATGGAGAGATTGGTGTCACAGGTAAGACAACATCCCAAAACAAATCTTAGAGATTTGAAATACATATTAAAGCAGTGACGTTAATATTAGTGGATCAATTGATTCATCAAATTACTTAGCAATATACTAATTGAGAAAGTGATTTTGAAACCCAAAAAGCAGATAATTCCCTGGTTACAGCTTCAGTTTTGGTTCCAAATGTGAATATCTGCAGGTATTCTTAGTCTCCCACAATAATATACGGACTCTCTTTAGGTTTTAGACTTTTGGTCTGACAAAACATTTGAAGACGTCATCTTGGACTTCTTTCAGACCAAATGATTAATCAAGATAATAATTAATGTATAGTAAAAAATATATTTGTCCTTTTGGATCCCAGTAATGTTCCGTATTATGTTATTATAAAAGATGACCATTTGTTAGTGACAGAGTTGCAATAAGTTTGTAATTGTAATTAACGATGCGTCTTTTTCGGTTGATCCACAGTGCTACCGCAAAGCTGCAGGCTGCATTGTGACAAGACGAGGAAGTCCTCCTCTCTGCCACCATTCCCTCATTATTAGCCCTGCAACCTGCTTTTATTTCCACTACCTTAAAGGTGTGTGTGTGTGTGTGTGTGTGTCTGTGTGTGTGTGTGTGTGTGTGTGTGTGTGTGTGTGTGTGTGTGTGCGTGAAGGGAGGTTGGATTAAGTCAGACAGACACCTCTGGTTATTCAGAGGTATGGAATTATTTCAAGACCCTGACTGGCTGTCAGTACTCGCTGCGCCTCCTCCCCTCCTCATTAAAAAAAGAACCAACTTCAAATGACTTAAGCCGCTGGTCGTCAGCACCAAAGCCACACTGTTGACAGGTACAGTAGGGTCTTAAGCCTTCAAGATCAACGCCACTATTCTCCCTGACAAAATCCCCCCGCAGGGCTCCTCCCCAACTGGATGGCAGAGGTATTAAAGGGGGAGGCGGAGGGGCTTTGGAGGCGAAAGAGAGAAGGGGTCAGACGAGGAGGTGTCACAATGTCAGGAGGTAAAGCTGGGGGGAAAGGGAAAGCAGGGCTAGTGCCGGGGCGTTTCATTAACACAGAGGTTTCACGGCCAATCAGGGAGGAGTCCCTTGGCGTGGCTGGTAATTATTAACATTATCATTCACCAGCCTTGTCCCTGTCCAATTGATTGACATGCCTGTTTCATGGCTCTTTCAAAAAACAGCTATCACACTTCTTGGTCTCAGCTTCATTTCCACTGTCAATTTCTCCCAGCAAATGAATCCTCATCAGACTTTCACCGGGCTCAATTTGATCCCTGAGTGCAGCGCTGCACACAAATAAGAGGAAGAAGCAGCACTGCCTCTTCTTCAGGTCTGAAATAAAGGAATACAAGGTAACTGATTGTCAGTTAAATGCTCCATACATGTAGAGACTTGACTCAACCCTTTGTTTCCCTTTGAATCTGCATATTCTTCCACCACAAAGCCTTCTCTTGCTGTTTCTGAAATAAATACACCTCGGTGACAAAGCAGAAGCCATCGATTTATTTCAACCCACAATCCCAGCCACTTAGACAATTACACAGATGTAGTTTGTTATTATCCGAATGAATCAAAGCTTTCATATGTGAGAGAAAACAAGCAAAACAATCACGAGTTAAATGCGACAGTGATTTCTGCTCTGCAACAAACTTAGGATTGCGGCATCTTATGCATTTTATTACCTCTTTGAATGCGAGCAAAGTGACAAGCAGGGTGAGTCCTTTAAAAAGAGTCAGAGGGAGAGAGAAAGAGAGAGATAGAGGGAAGTAGTGAGTTGTAAGTACTGAAGGCGCCGCATAAGAGGTGCGTGGCGTCTTTTTGATATTCAGATTCGTCTGCCTACACACAGCATTATGACACATTTGGATGATCGCATTGTAGGATTAACGGGCCTGCCTTGTCATTTTCAACAACAATGCCGCGATTTAGGGATGCTATTTCTCACACCGCGCTCCGCATTAACGCCCGGCCCAAAGATTTACATAAATCTTTGTCTTAAGATGAAAGCGGAGTGGGGCTTGAGACAATGAAGTTAAGCTTTGGAAATAGGAAAGAGAAGAGAGGAAGGAGAGCCGTCACCAGGCGTTGGTGGCGGAGGGATGAAGAGATGGGAGGGAGAAAAGTTTGAGAATAAATCAGCCAATAGTCATGCTGATTTGAAGAAACACTGTGCCCCCTCCCATCCTTGTTGGCGTCCATATGCTAGAAATAATGAAGTGAATAGGGATAGAAAAGGGGAATTTGCATTTCCCTATCTAAGAGCAGTTGTGGATGTGGTGGTTGGGGAGGGAGGGATGGAGGTGAAGGTGATGAATGCATGTGTTATTTAGTATCGCATCGCTGAATGAAAGGCTTCTTCTTTATCATAGAAATTCTGGCTTTCTAACCCCCCTCCCTTCCTTTCTGTCTCACTCTCTCTGTCCTCTAATCTCCTGGCCTGCAGCAGTCATTGGGAAAAGTGCCCTAGATTGTTGTGCCTCCCCCTTCGCCTTGATTGGATTCATCCTGGCTGATTGGGAATCTGCTTACATTAAAGCCAGCAAAAAAAAAAGAAAAAGAAAAAAAGGATCAGATAGCTCTGACCACTGAAGGCGATTTTTTTCCCCCGCTTTGAAATAGAGAGTAAGTTACCGGGGTAAAAGCAGGCATTATAGGCCGAGAGAGACAGTGAGGGAGAGGTGAAGCATGAGTGACATTATCAGCACCGTTATCACTCTGCTCTCGCCTTGTTTCAGAGCTTTTATTTCACACGCTGGCCATGATTGTAGAGATGAAGCCTTCCAGCAAAGAGCAAGCAGGGCGTCAAACCATGATGGTACATGTCCTTCTGATCAAAGCATTTGAAAGTCACGTATCTACGATCGCAAAACAATCATTCGTCATTTAACAGATTTACTATAGATTCAGCATAGAGGGAATATTGGTCCCAACCCTTCAACCATAAAACCGTTTACCGAGTCTTTGCTCAATGTGTGGGCAAAAAAATGCAATCACACTGCTGTAGATAACTTACCTGCCAATGTAGGTGAAAGAGGTAAATTGGGCATTAGGGATGGACAAGAGGACACGTCAACATTTCCAAAATCTCTCTTGCACACAGGGGCTCAGAGGTAGAGCGGGTCGTCCACTCATCCGAGGACTCGATCCTCGGCTCCTCCAGTCCGCATGTCGAAGAGGGCAAGCTACTGAAACCCACATTGCTCCTAAATGTGTGAGTGTGTGCAAATGATTAGTTTAGTCCTGATGGGCAGGTGGCACCTTGCATGGTAGCCCCTGCCATCAGTGTATGAATGGGTGTGAATTGGTGAATGTTGACATGTAGTGTTAAAGCGCTTTGAGTGGTCGGAAGACTAGAAAGGCGTTTTATAAATGAAAGTCCATTTACCACTTGCTAGGTTGCCATAGATTTAGCTACCACGTGGTACTAAGGTTGCCTATCCTGGGCTAAAGATTTAGAACATTCTTGCTATTTACTAGAGGTCATATTTCAAAATGTGATAGATTGCAATTCTGAAGAATGAAGAAGTAGTAAGGCTTGGACCAGCACTGCTCTATGTTTCTACATCTTTTCCAGTTAGAATTCATCTTTGGTGTTTACATGTACTGCAAGTGTAGCAAAGCCCCCATCAACACAACACCAACACTACACACTCACATGCGTACGCACACCTTCTCATGTCAACAACTGTTGCCCTCCTTTTCTTTTTCCAGACCCGTCTGTCTCTTTTAGATTGCTTCTTTCTATCATTCTGCATTATTTCTCTCTCGCTCTTCCTCTGTCTCTGCTAATCTCTCTCGCCCATCTCCATCCTTCCAGCCTCAGTCCCCCTAAAGGAGAAATCTCCTCCCTCTTGTAGCCCCTCACCCCCTCCCCATGCATACCCTGTCTCATACACCCCCCCCGTCCCCACCACCATCTCCATCCTTTCTGTGGTAATAAAATAAACTAATGGAGTTGGAGTGACGTCCCACCTTGAACCAGCGGGGAGGTTATTTACATCGGGAAGGGGGGGCGGGGGGGCGGTTGACAACGGCGATTGGCCGCCTCAATCAGTCAGCCATGACGGGCCGAGCGAGGCGCATCAGATAACAGAGAGAGAGAGAGAGAGAGAGCGAGATACCAAAGGAAGCTGAGGAAAAAAGGGGGGAGTATGTTTGGGAGCTTTTCTCTTGTTTGGTTGCCTCCTTTTGTTGTCCCGTCTTATGTCCTCCTCTTTTTGTATCCTTTCCTTTCTTCTCATCTACTTGTGTCTTCTCATCTCCTTTCCTTTCATTACCTCTCCTCCTTTCCTTTTTTCTCCTCATCTTCTTTCCTCTTTTCTACTCGTCTCAATTTTTCCTCCTCGTCTTCTTTCCTTTCCTTTCATCTTGAGTCCCCTCTCTCTTTACTTTAATTCTGTTACCTGTTCTTTTCCTTTCATCTTATCCTCTCCTGCCCCACCTTGTCTTCTTGTCTTTCCTTCCTGTTTCCTTTGTTTTTATCCCGTCACCTCTCTTTCTTCCTTCATCTGCTCTCCTTATGTTCTATTGTGTCTCCTCTTATTTACCATCCTTTACCCTCATCACCTCTCCTCCTTCCTTTCCTTTCTTGCCCCCCTTGTCCACACTATAAAGACCATGAAACTGTAAAGTGTCCAGGCAGATAGTCCACCTTAACAGAGATGATTATTTTTGGGTGACTTGTTTCTCCTCCAGTAATTAAGACGAAGTAGCCCTGAGCCTCCTCCAGGAGAAATTTACCCACGTTACACCTTTCAACAATAAATAGCACAGAAATGGAGGAAGAAGACTTACATAAACCTGATTTACCGCCCAGGAAGACAAATCTAACTGTACTTGAGCAGCTCATTAGAGATAATCAACATGTTCTATTCAAAATAGAACAGATTTGGCATTTTTAACATTCTTACTACCCCTATGTCTGGAAACCCTAAGCGCACACTTTAGCAGTGCTTTACACAGGAGAAAAGAGTGTGTGTATGTGTGTGTGTGTGTGTGTGTGTGTGTTTGGAAGACAAGGGCAGAGAGAAAAAGAAAGCGAAACATAATGTAGGATCACTTCAAATAAGAGCAGGGGTTTCAAAAGGTCTTTTGTCATGTTTTTTTCCCCGGGTCCAGACCTTTGAGCTGCCAGAGCTTCGCTTTGCAGGAGAGACCATGTTCATCACACACACACACACACACACACACACACACACACACACACACACACACACACACACACACACACACACACACACACACAGTAACACATGCACAGACATATTTTTTCCCCTTGTGGGCTTCATCAGCAGCCATGTTTATTTGTGAACTGATAAGACAATATGAAAGGCTGTACAAAGGCCTTAGCCTGCCAGCTGGACACATACAATATACACACACACACACACACACACACACACACACACACACACACACACACACACACACGCACACACACACACACACACACAATACATGCCACTGTCTACCCATTTCCCGTCTTTAGTGCCAGCCAAGCCCCCGTGGCAAAACACACACACACACACACACACACACACACACACACACACACACACACACACACACACACACACACACACACACTTACACAAACATGCATCACAGACATGCATCGTGTGTGTATGTGCATATTCGCTCGTGCTAATGGTGAATATATTATTGTGCCCTCGATTGGTGTTACAGCACATGCTTGTATACAGTACAGACAGACAGACAGATGGAGCTGAAGGGGTATCCAGGTCGTACATCTCTGTTCATTCGGATCATACTGGCCATGCTCTCTTCATTATAACATAATTCATTGTGATTAATGGGACAAATTGGCCGGTTTTCTTTATACAGTCGTTGAAATGTTTGAAAGTATCATGTATCATCCGTACCGGTGTCTGCTCTTCATTGAAGCTCTATGATGTTATACCAAGTGAGATAATCCATGTTTTGTATGGCTGCACCACTCCGTCAAATGGATTTTATTTGTTTTTATCTTGTGCATCATTTTATACACATTTCCCCAAAATTTAGCCTGACAAATGCACGATGTCATTGTAAACTTTGGAATCTACTTCAAATATCTACTGTCTTGTTAATGCAAGAAGATGAGAGTGCTCTGATTAAATGTCACAATTTTCAACACAAATGTGTTCTCAGGCTGCTGCTTAGATTTGAACTGAACTGGGACTGATGGTATATTTTGGTGCGGCGCTCTGACGTTTCAGACATTCCACTGATTGGAATGGCAGGGGGTGTCTTAATTAAAGGTCAAAAAATCAAACTCTCAAAGGCCATAAATGCTGCGCCACCGGTCCGATTTGGAGAAACTTAAAGAGATGATACATCTTGATTGGTTGGCCCACAGGGTACCTACATCATCTGGGGGGGGGGGGGGGGGGTATAGCATATTGGGTGCTTCCAAAGTATACACATTTGAATAAAAATGATAATAAAGATTAGAAAAAGCTGCAACAAAGACATTGTAGGCCAAGATTACAGACTTGCCCCTCTGATCACTCTCATTGCTTGTGTTTGTAGGTGTGGGTGTGTGGTGACGTGGTGAATTGGATGATCTTATCGTTAGTAGAAAATCTTTACTCACCAGGTTAGTTCTTTGATAATGTTAACAATTTGAAGAAACCGGATGGGCAGTTGAGTCCATGTGAAGCCTGATTCAGGTAAATAGTGGACTGCTTGTAGTTCAAGGCCATTCATCCCAAGCAGACATCATCTGACCGATAGCTCCTGTGTGGTCGCACTAATTAGTGGTCAGTGATACCGGCTAATTGGTTTCACTTTCACCCTTTTATAGTCAGCTCAGCTTTGGAAAGGGAAGAGTTACGGGACAAGATGAGGAGACTCCAAAAGGTGTTATAGTGTATTGTACCTTTTAGAAGTGGACGGGCCTTGACAACTCCCTCGCTTACGAGTAGTACTGTAAACCTTGTTCCGTTGTCATCCATCTTTAATTTGTGTCTCCCATTATTAACATCTGTAATGAATGTTTGTTTTTACATATTATTTATTAGTATGGCATTTGTCATACTGTAGATAAGAGTAGTTCACAAATGTTATATTTTCCGTTGATTATTAGCTGTCATTTTTACATTTGAGGTGATGTCCGTTAAATTTAAGTATCACCTGAAAATTATTATCTTAATAAATTAAAAAACATGAGAAAGAAACTAAAATAAATTGTACCTCCATTGTGGCTCATTTTCCTCACTGTCATTTCTTGATGTGTTTTTCATTTGCAATGTTTCCAGAAGATGACGAGCTCCTTCTAATTAGTTTGCTAATTTACAACCAAATGGATCTGCCTCCATGAGGTTAATACTGCCTGATTCCACAGGAAATAACTGGCCCTGCTCCAAACAGGAGCGCCGGCCGAGGCATCACATCTTTCCTCCCCAAGGAGAAGCGGTAACATTAGTAATTACCTCCTGGACCACAGGGCCAGATATCTGTCCACCTTTTTATGAAGTCCATAAATTGAGGTCATTCGGTGAGAGAGGAACGCTGCAAGGTGTACGCCACCGGTTTTATTGTTGAAAATGCAGATGCAGCGAGTAAATGTCCTCAATTAAGATATTACATTTCAAGCTTTCCCTCTCTTTGTGTTTGTAATCTTGGATTTATTTGTTATGTTGTGGGGAAACCGCTGCAATTATCTAGAGGAGGCCTGAGGGTTGGAGATGGGTGACAGAATCGCTTGGCCTGATGGGAAAGACACAACAGGCACATGAGAAATCCAGCTTCGTGACTTCTATTGCTTCAAGGTTGACTGTTTGCTGTTGACAAGCATCAAACTCTCCATGCAAGCCAACCTGCAACGATGACATACAACAGCACACATCTGTTAAAAAGCATTGCAAAGAACACTACCATTAAAAGTGGCCTAAAATTGCAGTAAAACCAATTCAGCTTAATGGAATTCCTGGGATCGCAGGAATCTCTGCAGAAGGAAATCTGTCTGAATATTTTACATCAAGTTCAACTTCGTTAAACTTTGACATCCAGCTGTTTGTGTCCGGTACGAAACAAAAAGGAAACTATTTTGTCACGTCAGCCGTTATTCAGGTGAGTCGTTAGTCACACGAGTCATCAGTGTCAGAGGTGTTACTTACCTCTCCTCTTGTTTCAGATCACTTCACTTCCTGTGTTTTCCCGCCACTGTGATTGTCTGCCTCGCCCCTGATTGATCCCACCTGTGTCTCATCCCCTACACTTCCCCATTGTATTGAGGCCCTGTGTTCCCCTGTCTCTGTGCTAGTTTGTCTTTGTCCTCTGTGTCTTACGTTCCGGCAATTTTCCTGGTGTTCATATTCCTGGTTTTTGATATCTCTGGCTGTTTTTCCAGAGATCCCTGTCGGATTTGTTTACCTGTTCTGACTGCCTACCTGTGAACTGATCCTCATCTGTTAAGTAAAAACTGTTTTACCTACACATCACCTTGTTGTCTGGGTAGTGCAATTGAGTCCTGTTTTTTCTGTGGTTCCACGAGTCGTAACACTTTTCACCGGTGACTATAATGGTCTTTTCATGAAGAAATGCTCACTGGGTATGTAAAGGGATTCACGGGGATCCATAGAACACATTTTCATTTGCATATCTTGAGGTGAGAGGTCATGGGAGGCCTTGAAAAATGCCATGCCAGTTTTCCCCCCCGTCAATATTTAGCTTAACTTAAGAGCATTATTTTGCCCCCTTCTCGAAAAGCTGGTATGACATAGTTGGTACAAATCAAATACTATTTTTTTTTTTGTATCATATGATACAAGTACCTTCAGTACAGCCGCCGCTGCTCAGCTACATAGTGAGTGTCTTTCTGTTAAACTGAGATGGAATAAGCAACCACCGCCGACCTTCATGAGTCGGTAAACAAACCGCATGGGACGGTGCAGGCTCATGGGTGCCTTTTAAAAACAGGGCCACAAACATTACACATCGCCTATGTGCCTGGGCTCCATTCAAACAAGCCAGCTTAACACTTCAAATTCGGCTGGAAATTCAGATTAACTCAGCTACTCAAATATTATTTGCAAACACTGAAAAAGCTAATGTTGGTGCTAGCATTAGTTGCTAACTGAAACCTAACCTTAAGTCAGAAATGTGTTTCTATTTCATCGCAATCCAAATTACAATAATATTACTTACCTAGTTCAAGGTGCCGTGTCTCCTCTATCTCCATCGCTCTTTTGGCCGACAATGTATGTAGTCTTGTCCGCCTTTTCTCAGTAGCCCCGCCCTTGTTCTCCTCAACAACCAATCACCTGCAACCATTTTAACTATACAATTTTGACAGACCTTCAGTCAAAACAAACAACAGTGGTCATGTTGCAAGAGCAGGCACCATTTATCCCATTTATCTCCATTTATCCCATTACACCAGACTTATAAACAACATTAAAAATGATCTTGTATATCTTTTCTTGCCTCTCATTGTCTGAGCAGTAAATTATCATTTTATGTTTTCCTTCTCCCTCTGCCTCTCTCTCTCCTTAGATTTACTCGCAGATGAGTTGACCTTTAGGAAATCTGTGCTGGTTATCAGATTTAGCCCTTATTGCAAATTCTTGTGTCATGAGAGAAAGAAAAGAAAAAGCGCAGTTTGGTGAATGCTGTGTGGTACTTGTACATACTGCACATGTTATCAGAGGGAGGGTTCCCTAAAGCCTCTTTCTCTCTCTCACTGAGAGTGCTGCGTGCCATCAGGTCTGGTTGTAACTGCCACATTCCAGCCCAACAAGACCAGACAGTTTTCAGGTTGATTTAAGGGCAGCTTTCTCTTCTGACGGGGAAATAGTTTGACGACAGCTCTGACCAATTTGTCAGAATCATCTCGTTCTTTTTTCACCTGTGTCCCATATAGACGTCTAGGGTTACAAATAAAAATAAGTAAAATAACTTCATCAAATTGAAAACTTATTTTAAAAATGAAACATTTTAAAATAAAACAAATTTGTCAAGTCCATGCTTGAAAATGCATTCCTGCAAAATGAAAATTCATGATGAATGATACATTAATTTACATTGTACTAAGAAGCATAACACTGCTAATGGAGCAGTCCCTTTAAAGGAGCAGTGTGTAACATTTAGGAGGATTCATTGTCATAAAGGACATTTAATATTCATAACTATGTTTTTATTAGTGTATCCTGAAACTTAGAATCCTTTTTTCATCAAGTTAAAAAAGGGCATTTATATCTACACAGGGAGCAGGTCCTCTTCTACGGAGTCCGCCATGTTGCACCGCCATATTTCTACAGCAGCACAGATCGGACTAACTGAACTGGCTATAGCGAGAGATGTTTGCATTTTCACATTAGCTAAAGGTAAGGATGGCTACAGAAAGTGGGTGATGAACAGGCCCCAGTGCTAAATTAATTAACACTGGAGTATTGATAAGCCCTGACCTTACTGGTGTTTTTTATTAGTACTTTTTAATGTTTTGGTATCATTTATTATCACGCTGCAGCATGCATCTCTTCTGCTCTCTCTGTCGGGGCTGAGCTACACACACACACACACACACACACACACACACACACACACACACACACACACACACACACACACACACACACACACACACACACACGGAGTAAAGTCAGCGAACAGAGAGGCTGCGGTGGAGACAGCGAAGTGAACCAAGTGATTACTGTAACAACTACGCACGTTACTGCAATTAAACATTTGGAAGTAAAATTACAAAATTTTATCAATACATCTATTCAACAAGCATGAACATGTAAAGAAAAGTGAAACCTAATTGAATCAGCTCAATCCGAAGTGTCTCATCAACTGCCGCTATGTTTAGAAAAGCACAGCACGATAATAGCAAATTACAATCTGTCGTCTGTTTAGCTTTGTTCTTGTAAACTTCCCATCACATCAGAGGGAGGAGGAATGGCTGATACTGATTGATGTCTGTGTTCTTCATTCTTTATAAATTTCACTCAGAAATATTATTTGTTTTATTAACATTTTACATTTGTTTCCTGTGAGATATTAGTGACTTTAAATAGTGACTTTTCTGTAACAATATTTAGTTATATTTAAGATATAAATTAATTCCTAGTCTGAATTTATTTTCGTTTAAAATTCTATATATGTTTTTAAAAGCAATTATTTCATGAAAAAGAACAGAGTATAGAATAAATATACCTCTCCGTACCTGAAGGCCATTTCTCTGACATGCTTGAACAGGGAAGGGGGATGTCACTAAATCTTAAACACTGTTCCTTTAAGGAAATTGTAAAATCATAAGACTGTTCTTCCAAGAAGATTGTCAGCATCAGTTGTTTCAAAAAGTGACTACAACATCATCTGTTTATGTTCAAAGGCAAAGACTAGTGGTCATATTAAATATGACTGGAGCAAAGGAGGTCAGGTTAGGTGACTTCATTATAACGCAATGAAGTCTGTGTAGGGAGGAGGTCGGGGAGACCTCTGTTTGTTTCCAGTTCCCAACAGTCAGTCAACATTGTTTCTCAGACCTGTAAAATAATGCGTTTTATTTTAAAAGTCATTTTAGCACCGATTATTCATTTTCAAACATTAAAAAGTTTGTCTTTTTTTAATGTTGTCATGAATCATACGGCAATGGAAAATAATACTTTTAATTTTGATATTAGTCTTTTGGACTTCCATACTAAGGTTCATAATATTGATTTAAATTTTTTTTTATTACACTAGTTTCCTTATAAGTGTGGAGTGAACTTGAATAACAATGAGCAGCCTCAAGCAAAAAGCCAAAAATACCATTTGGCTGCTATTGTTTTGTATATATGTTTGGACAGCAAATCAAAAGATTCTGCAAATCTCAAGTGTTAAACCACAGGAATCATTATTCAAACTGCGCCCAGCTCCCAGTCATCCGTCATATTCTCCTCCTTGGTGCACTATGGGTTAAAATCTGGTGTCTGATATTGAAATCTGAGAAGGTCGCCCTGCAATGGGTCATCTTATCTGAGAGCTGTTCTATTCAAAAGAGGCCACAGAGATTAGATAGGTCTGAGCAACCCAGATATTGGAAAAGAGGGTTACTCGCATCCACCATTAGTCTCTCTAATAAAATGCTTTCCCCTTCTTCTCTTTTTCTATTAATATTCAGTGCGACCGGCCGGAGTCTTCTCCCTGACTCAGACCATCCCACTATCCACTGGGGCCTCTGATCTGTCTGTCATAATTAGACTGATAAATAGCCTTGTCCTCCTCGTCTCATCTTTTTTCCTCTTCTTGCTCTCTCCCTCTACATTTTCATTATCTTCTTATCCTCTTC
Organism: Cebidichthys violaceus; assembly: GCF_023349555.1. Taxonomy (NCBI): domain Eukaryota; kingdom Metazoa; phylum Chordata; class Actinopteri; order Perciformes; family Stichaeidae; genus Cebidichthys; species Cebidichthys violaceus. The sequence continues at coordinate 5,455,408 of NW_027176395.1, read as the reverse complement.
TTCTTCATATGCTTCTCATTCTTCCTTATTCACTGGTTTCAACCCGAGGTTTGGACAGTTGTTTGTCAGACACATGTAGCTGCCTGGTAAACCTGTGAGTACCAGGTGTCTGTTGTTACCTTTGTTCTTCAGGTTAATCCACTTCAGTTTTTAAATATATTGACCAATGCATTTCATAGTAATCTGGCAGGTTGTTGCAGTCAAATTAAATTAATATGCAATGGACTTTGAGACAATCGCCGCCCACGGCCAACCAACCAGCCAGATCTGCCGGACCAAACGCCACCAAACTGCCCCAGAGAGGAGAGGGAGGAGACCCGAGATGGAAGCTAAGCTAACCCAGCTAGGACCTAAGACTACTCCACTAACCAGCCTACTGTCTGTCTTATGTTCAGTCACAGGAAAATAAGATAGATGAAAGCAGCGGGTGGTCGGTGACTGTTGAGCCCACATCTTGACAGAGACCTGGATCCATCGTGGTCCAGGATCAAGCTGCACTTGGCAGGCGGACCGCAGGACAGAGAGCAGGACTCTGGTGGACCACAGGAGGAGGACTCTGTGTTTACATTATGATGCTTGGTGCTCAAACACAGTCACAGTTGATGGACAATGTTTTCCTCATGTGGAGTTTTTAATGTGAAGATGTCGGCCATATTATCTGATAAGAGAATTGTTTTTGTTGCTGCTGTTTACATTCCTTGTGATGCAAAAAAAAAAAATGCACTACATGATTGTACAACTGTTTTTGTTTTTAGTTTTGTTTGTCATGTGTTTGTTGTGTTAAAAATGGGGCTACAACAGAATTTCGTCTCTGGCAGCAGCAGCGGTCTTAAAGGAAAAAACAAAACAGAAAAGAGGAAAAAAGTGAGAAGTAAAAATGAAAACACACACGGGGAGCTGCTGCAACAGGCACACAGCAGCTTTCAATTCATTAAGTTAATGTTCTAAACCAGTCCAAACCATCTGGATTATGATTCACAGTGCAAGTGTCAGTGGTCATCATCAGTGTGGAAGCTTTAACTCTAAATGGCTTTATCCAAGAGGGGATTAAGCTAGCATAAATGCCCAAGTGTCTCAACTGCAGAGGACTTTACTTTAGCTCTTGCAATTAGCTAAGTCAGGTCCCCTTGTTGGCTATGGGGCCCTTAGCAGCAGCTGCTTAAATCGTTTTTGCCTTGGGCATTTGGGCTCTTCCTCTGTTTTTATAAGATTATCTGATGCGGTTACACTTTGATGGAATCAGTTTTTCATTCAGTGCAAACTGGTTTGATCAGGTCTCCAAATCTCTGATGCAGTGTTGCTGTTGGAAGATGTGTGTAATGGAGGGCTGGGTGTTGGGGGTTGTTACGGAGTATCATTGCCCCAGAGGGTTCGAGCTACTGTGTCAGACATGCAGAAAAGGAGGTTTCATTTGCATTCATCGTAGTAAAATCCATGCCTGTCCCAAGGGTTAGCTGCATGCCAGAGAGACAAACCAAAAGAAAGAGAGAGGAGCTTTAATATTGATGTATGTCTTCAGACAGTGTGTGTAAGACAGTGAGGGAGCACATTCAGCTGCTAGTGTGTGTGCTGCACCGTGCATCCGCCCTCCACGCCATCCTGGGCAATAGGATGGTTTTCCTTCTCTCTCTCTCTCTCCTCCATCAAACCCAGTTCGGAAAGCCTCACATCCTCTGCAGCAGATCTGATAACCGCCATACTGGATAACATCTAGTCGCACTCGTCTCTAAGAAGTCCTTCCCTGGGGTACACTGCCAGTGCCGATCTCAGCATTAAAATATAATTTTGATGGTCATTATTAAGATAAGCATCGTGTTCGTCTGGCAGAAGATTACACTGATAGCGTCAGAGCTTAGAACAACTGTCCTTTCGAGGGACTCTCTTGTTCAAAGTTATTAGATGAAAAGAGCCCCTCTTGGCCAATCACAGGGCTTGTTACCAGGGGCAAAAGTGGGCATATGTGGTTATCCTAAATGTGATATTTTCCAGGAGTCTCCATCGTCTATACTTGCTTGGTGATAACGTCTTTTCCTTTATGTTCAAGGTTCTGTAGTTGAAATGTCGACTTCCATGTCTTCTTTTTCTTCCAGATAAATTGGAAACAGAGAATTACTGTGTTTTTAGATTTCTTAGATCCAGACGATGCAAGGACTGCAATTAGGGATTATTATCAAAATTTGTGATGCGTCCACTTTTAACTTTTGGCTGAACTATCGGTTTGTTTACAACCTGTCTGATTGTTCATGTTTCTAATGTTTTTAATGTTGCTGCATCTGGAGATCTCAAGAAATATATTGCTGTTAAGTTCATCAGTATTACTATTTTTGCTGAGAGAAACACCCTCGTCAGGCAATTAACAGTAAAAACCCACTTCACTTAAGTTTTGTGATCAAGCAGGAGTAAATTGACAACAATTTAATTTGTTGAAATTTAAAAAAAAAACGTTGTGGTTTTTAGTGTCTCAAAATCCATTGCACATCTAATATATATATATATCTATGACAATAGATGTGGTGAATCCTCTGCAGACCAACTCTAAGGAGCATGTGTAGATTGAGTTGGATGGACGTGGACCTCCTCTGGGACACAACAAGAGGAACCCAACCAGCTCTAGAGCTGACCTTTGACCTCCCTAAGGAAGAAAGTTTCTCAAGGTTTACCGTCATTTAATTAATCCTAAAACCTCCTGTGTTAAATTGTTTACTGCTACGCCTGGCACTTCTATGTGTTCGTTTTCAGGTCCCTTTCCTCACCTTGTAGTGATAAAGTTCTCAAACTCACAAAGCAGACCTTATTTTGCTGCTCTCCGCCATTTCTGAGAGGTGTTGATTGATTGTGGCAGAAATTGCAGGATGAGACAACGTAGATGAAGACAACAAAACAGTTATCAGGCAGACATTTACACAACAGCCTGACACCTAACAAGAGAACTCAACTGAGAATGCAGCAGGAAGTAACATGTAGCACCAACAGCTAGGCGGAATGCTACTCATATGGATTAGTACTTTAATTGCATTCTCTAGATACTAACATGCATGCATCATGGCGTTTTGTTCCTGTCGTGTGGTTCATGGCGAGGAGCCAATTAGCAGCTAAGAAGCTCAAACTTTTTTAAAACTTCACACAGGGTGGCATGCAAGGTGGGCTGGCTCTTTTAAATCTCCTCAAAATTGATTAGCCGCGTCTTTAAATCAGATGTGCATGGTGCTAACATACAGGGATTTAAACGTCTTGTTCCTAAAGAATTACATTAATGTTACATGAGTGCAAACTGCATGAAATTTGCTCTCACCATTTGCTCACTCAACCCTATTAACTCCAGTGGTAATTGACACCCCCATTCCCCATGAATCCACATCTCATCAAATCACTCTTAATACATGTTAACACACCATAGAGGGAGTAATAGTCAGAGGCAGCATTATCCAAATCGCTCTCATGAATAATGTAAATACATGTAAGGGTACTTGGTTACCCTGCTAAAAGGTCCTCTTTTCAACATGCAGCAGCATTAGCTCTGGCTAATCTGAGATGCATTTCACCACGAGTCTCACAAACGAAAGAGAGTACAGATCGGCTGAATACCACTGATGCCTTCCGGTACACTGTTATGCTTTTTAAATTACACGGGTAAATATTGCATATGGAAGACTAATTAATTCACAGATTGGGCAATTATTCCCTCAGGCTCTTCCTGCTAACACCCGCATAATACTTAATGTACCTGAGCTTTCATAAACCCCAAATGAGGAATCTGATCATGCGTTTACTGGGATCCACTGCACAGCAAGGAACACTGGTGGATGCAGTATCGGCTATTACACCTGTTTAAATGTAATCCCCGTTTAGTTGATAATATGAGTAATGGCTGTTCTTCATGCAAAACGTGTTCAAGTTGTTTGTGAAAGTAAAAATGCACATGTCATAAACAGGCTCATTTCCTTTTTTTCAGGCAAAAAAAAAGAAGGGAGAGCACCAAAAAAACTGTATGTGGAGGAGAAGAAAAATGTAACAATTCAATAACTATATTTGACAAAAAAAGTCACGTTGGGCCCAGAGGCTTCCTTGTCATCATCATGTGCTTTGGAACAAAGAGAACATCAGGCCTACCCTCTTGCAGACAAAGGTTCATCATGATTTGAGTTGATAAACCAACCCCCATCTCTTCCCCCAAATGCAACACTGCTCTCGGTGGACGAGTGGATGCAGAGGCGGGACTTCCGGTTTTACAACCAGATACCCTCAAAATATAAAAACCGCAATTTGTGTCGAGATGGTTGCGAGGCCGGAAGTTGTTTCTCATTAGTTCAGAGGTCGGAACGGCGACTGTGACAAAGAGCCGCCGGCTGTATTTCTGTAGCTGAGAGGACAATCTTCCGAAATTCACCGCAGCACGAAGGATCTTAATCTTTGTTTTTGAAGAATTTATTTAGTTTTGTTTGCTTTTTCTCTTTTTTTTACTAACCCACACACACGTATAGCTTTAAACTAATGCAGCTACGGGTTTAGCTAACTGCTTCAGACAGGTGTAGCTAACGAGAGCTCTATTGTCTACCGCCATCTTGCGGTCTGGCGAGAGACGTCGCCACGTTTCAGATTTCGTTATCTGACCTGTTCTCTCGCCCCTCTCCCCTACACACACGCACACACACACACACACACACACACACACACACACACACACACACACACACACACACACACACACACACACACACACACACACCCCCCTTTTTCTATAGACTGTTGATTAGCTAGTCTGTAGATAGCGTGCTCATGAATGTATACTTGTTGTTAGTTTTAGATATTAGTTGACTAGATCATTAGTATTGGAACTTAATAAACTATATTATATTTTAAAGAGCAGCTATCTGTGATTACTTTGTGCATGTATTGTGATAAAAGCTGGATATGTGGTCTGTTGCTTAAACCTTCACTTTCACTCTGAATGTGTAATAGTACTTTGACTATTGACATTGTGAGTGAATACTAGTTATGAGACTAAGTTTATCGTTTGGTTATAGGTCCCTGTCCGCAGGGTGGTGCCCCGTTATTATTAATAATCATTAATAATCTTACTGACATTAATAATTCTATTAATGTCAATAATTTCGTTTTCTTAAATGCTGATAACTCAAACACGCTCCTTTTCGTTCCCAACAGTCATCATCAGTATTGTGTGTGCCTGGGCAAGTGGAATATAGTGTAAGATGTAAATTAAAAAAAAACAAAACATTTTAATGATGAAACATCAAAAAGTACATGAAACAAAAGACCAAGGTGGAGCTAATACAGCAGCCTGGTCTCCTAAAGATGAATTTCCCATACAACGTACTGTGCTGTCACACTTTCTTCCTTTCTGCCAAAGTCTGTGTAGGGAGGAGGTCTGGATGGATGAATGGGTAAACCGAACACAGGACTTTCACCCAGGAGACCAATATTCGCGTCCCATGTGAAACCAAACGTTTAGAGACCAAAGCCGAATAAAGGGGCCAGCTTCATGGGCTTGCCAGTCCATCAACCTGGATGAGCCGGATCACTAACAACCTGCACTCTACCAGCCCACATCCTGCAAGGTGGGAGAAAACACAAGCAGACCAGGCAGAGTGGTGACACAGGAGAAGTGGTCACAAATGAATCTAGATCAGTGGTTCACAACATGGAGATCAGGGAGAGGGAGCTCAAGGGCTCCAGATGAGTATTGTTTTTGTTTTAATATTCTAAATTCTTAGTACTCCATAGTTGCAAACACTTTTGCTTAGCAGTGCAGTTAGGGGGGCATTTCATTCTTTGCAGGGGCTTTTAGAATTAGCCTACAGCACACAGTGTCTTTTTTCACCAATTCTTTGGTGAATTCCCCCCTCAGTGTTGTGTTTGTTCCATGTTATCCAAAGGTACTGGCTAACTGTCTCCCCTTCACGTTTAATGAAGTATGCCCGAATAAGAGATAAAACTAAAAAACAGCATCCACCTCCAGCTGATTGATCGCTTGTGTGAATGTTGGAACTCAAATAAACGCTTTTAAATGATCACCTGCACAGATTTTGCACCAGTTAAATTACAAATAACAATATTGTCCGTTGATGTCAACATTTCACAGCTCTTAGAGGACATTAATGGTAGGATATATACTATATATAATACTTTTTTAGAAAAACAAAATCATTTTAAGGCCATGAAGAGGTGAAATCAACCACTAAAATAGATAAGTAGGCAAGACTATCAGGATTTTCTTTTAAAGTCTCAATGAAATTAAACAAAAGTTTGGATACTTTTAATACAATGATTTGAGACAAATCTGGGAAAAAAGAAATCACTGTTCCCAACCCATGACCACACTAAAGAAATGACCTGTTATTAGGTTTCAAAAGTAGACATTCCTTCTGTTCAAGATGCTAAATTCCATATTCAGAGCATATGTTGCACCTTTAAGGGATCACAAGTCGAAAAGGTTAGGGGCTAGGGGGAGGGCTGCATATAGTCGTACAGACCGCTGTGATGAGTTTGTGTGTTTCGGTGTGAAGAAAAGAAAAAAGAAAGTCCTTGACCCTCAAACCCACCCCCAACTCCATCACCTGCATTCAGACAGATGGGAGAAAGAGATGGAAGAAAGGCCGGCAAATATGAGAAGATAGGAAGAAAGTGGGTACTGGTGTCTATGTATGTGTGTGTGCGTATGTTGTGGGGGTTGTGTGTGGGGGTGATGTTTCTAATTGGCCTTTTCCGGGTCCTCAGGTTCACTCTAATTAAGGCCCAGAGAGCCGGGGTCCGGGCATCTGGACACCAGCATTTTGCCGCCACTGTTGCAGCAGCGCCCGGGGAAGACAATGATAGCCAATTATCCCTTTTTATTCAGCCAAAGGAGGCCTTAGCAGGTCACCATTAAGGCATATGGAGGGGGTCTGTGAACAGGGGAATGCCAGACAGTGGGGGTGGGGGGCCAGGCAGGTGGTAAGGCGGTGTTTCAGTGTGTGTAAGTGTGTGTTCTGGGTTGTGTTGATAATACTGGACGGAAAGGGTAGCTGTGTGATGACATTCAGTGGTTAAGTCTCACTTTGTGTGTTTTTACAGATTACGGTTTAGTCTTTGAGCAGCCATAAAGAAGAACTGAGAAAATGTGTGTGTCATACTATTTATGTTTTAGCTTCTTGGTCAGCCTCTGAAGACAATTTGAGGCATTATGGTAAATACCACATTTGCTTTGTATACTAGCAAATAAGCAATGAGTACTATGTCTACCAATATTCTTTACTTTAATTTTAAGTGCAGTACCTGATTAAAACATGCCGGACTTGGCCTGCTGCTAAATGGTAAATGGACTTGGACTTGTATAGACTTTTCTCGTCTTCCGACCACTCAAAGCGCTTTAACACTACATGTCAACATTCACCCATTCACACCCATTGATACACTGATGACAGGGGCTACCATGCAAGGTGCCCATCAGAACTAACTAACATTCACACACATTCACACACCGCAGGAACAGCCCAGTACTAACTTAAACCTTTGTGAAATACACTTTGCAGAGGTATTCATTTCCATTGTCACTTGCTTTGAAATAACATCTGCATCAATAAAGTAGAGGATGGATTTAATGACATTTTTATCCAGTGGAAAAGTTATGAGCTAGTATGGAAAAACATACACAATTCGAGTCGCAATGGCTGAGTAGGGCTGTTCCTGTGCTATCCACTTGTGCGCGTTGACTCCAGGGAAGGACAGAAAAGTTTGTTTGAAACATTATCCAGCATTCGTGTTGTGTTAGCACACAGCGTGATTCCCTTGTTTATTCAAAGTTTATTCAAATTGAAAGCACTCCAGCAACACACCTGCCCAGTGTGTTGTAGATTGGATGAGTGGTTCTCTAGATATGCAAAGACCACACAGACAGACAGACAGACAGACAGAGAGTCCTTGCTTTATACTTAGTTTTCCCAGGCTATAAACCCAGTCAACAAGGTGAAGAGTGTTTCAGCCGGCATGTAACTGAAAAAGGCGGAAGCCTGCAAGAATTCCACTGGTGTTTAACCCTTCTTCTACTACTACTACTACTACTACTACCAAATACTTCTAAGAAGTGCTACTGATTTAATAACTATATATAGTAATGTTTCAGACAGTTTCACAGGGAGGAAATCCAAGGACAGATGTGGAGGAACACTTCATCCCCATGAGGAGCTGGATGTTGTGGCTAAGAAGACGGATGTCTGAGCTACTTTTCAAAGCAAACTTCTGCCAATGTGGACCTAGATATGTGATAGATGGTCCATGCTGTCGATTTAAGCCATTTCTGTGTGAACCACTTTTAGATCCTTGGTCTCAAAGGAGCAATGAACGACATTCAGAGCATTAATATACATATTTTCCATTTAAAAACAATAAACATTGACCAAAGTCCTCTCTAGTGGAGAAACTAGCAAGAGTACATTTTAAAAATTATCTAACTTAAAAACTCAGAGCGGTGCCAACTCTTTTACAATGAAAGCAGCTTATCACAGTCCTGCAACAGCCACAGATACCCTATTTCTTCTGCTTTTTTTGTCAGAGCATTTGATTTTTTGAGTGCTGTTGGGTTGTTTAGAGAATTTCTACAAATATAACAAAAATGTTTTGAAGAAGATTACAAACCCTAGCTTTAAATACATGGCAATAGCACAAGAGCACAGACACACATTCCTGCCTCTTACCTGTTTGCTGTTAAATGCTTACCTGCTACAAAGTTACAAAGTTAAAAGGTTACAAGGTTCATTTATTGTCATTGTACAACAAGGTTGCGCAACAAGATGCAGTTTGAAGTCCCATTCTGCTACATGAAAAATCACACAGAAGCACCTGCTTTGCTCCAGGGCTCTGGGCAGGCTCTGCTCATTCAACTCCATTGCCCAAATTCATCCAGCCAAATGTATATTTTGGGCTCTTAATCTATTTAGTATAAGCTATTTAATGTGTTATTGGTTTCAGTATCACGTGTTGTTGGGCCAAACTTTGCTTTATGAGAACACAATATTGTAAGTTAGACTTTCTTATCTGTGGTACTAATTCAAACTAAAGTGGGATTTAATAAGTCACAACCCGAGTAACAACCACGATGAATAATATTTGGCAGTAAAAACACAAAGGTGTAAATGACATTGAGAACAAAGGAATTAAGGAAAAATCTTCTATTAAAAAAGTAAAAAAAACAGGAAAACTGGCTCAGAGCGTCTGAAATGACACACTGGCTGAGATAATCTTTTCCTTCTTATTTTAATCATGATCAAGGCCCCGTGTTTGCTTATGTAACGCATAAGCAAATGTTAATCTGGTTTAAAGGTGCCCTCCTCGCTGGACTGCCTCTGATAACAGAATTAAAGTGGCAGTGCCATGGCGACAAGCGTGCCACATGCTCACACACGCACACACACACACACACACACACACACACACACACACACACACAAACACACCTGTATGCATGCGTAGAGACTCTCGCACACACACTGAAATATAAACACTCACTTTCCTGCATTTCTTCTATGTTCTATGAAACAAGATGCCTTTTACTTCAGGTATGAGCTTGTTTATCACTGGAAAGGCACCGGTTCAAATCCCTAGGCCGGGTGAGAAAATGCGGGTGTCACACTTTATTTCTCTCCCCCGCCACTCCGGACTCAATTCTAGTTGCTCAAATTTAAAATTTTGATATTTGCCATCAGTCCTGCGGATGCCTCGGACATTTCCTCCTTTCCCCGTCACCTGCCTGCTTGTCACAAGTTTGCAAGGTTTAATTTATTGTAATCTTATAATGAGGTTGCGCAACAAAATGCAGTTTGTGGTCCCATTTTGCAACATATAAAAACACCTGCCTGCCATTTGAATTCTCCCTACTGTCTGATTTGGGTACAATCCTTGTTGTCCTGGATACCAACTGTGACAGTGGGTAGAAAATTGTTGTTCCTGTGCACACATGGACATTTTGTCCTGATGAGGGCACTGCATAGGTGATCAGAAAGTCACCAAGAACATTAGGATCCAAACCCAGAAGACAATGGATATCTGCAGTAAATATCAGGGAAACCAACTTATCCAGGTACTTTACTTAAAGCTGTAATAATGTAATAATATATTTAAAAAATTTATCACAGGAACAAATGTAATGTGAAATGGATAGCTCATGCTAACAAACAGAGAATTATCATTCAACTCTCCCCCCAACTGTACATTTTAAAGGCCCCTTTTCGCTCTTTGTTTGTTGTGTTCCGGCTCACATACTGCTCTCTCTAACCTGGTTTCCAGCTGCAGCAGACACCTGTTTTTAGTGGAAAAACTCACTGTAGACTACCTGCTCAGCAGCAAACAGGAGACAGACACAGGTCGACCTAACTGGAATAAGTAAGGCAAAACTTCAATATATTGAACTGAGTTTGTCATTGTTTCTTTCAAAAGTCAGTTTCACTAACTAAAACTACATGTACAGGTTTTAGCAGCAAAATGTTAGTAGTTATTTTCATGGTTATTATTCAGAAATGAAATTAAAGCAACATATTAATGTTGTAACTGGTAAACAACTTTACACACTGTTGGGTAGTTTAATAGAAAACAATGCATTATATTTTATTTACTGATCATATTCTCAATGGGAAGTTCATTTGGAATGTTACTGGTATCTATAATTGTCAAAAAGTACAGTAGTAAAAAAAGAAAAACTGATATGCTTCTGCAAATTACAAGTACTTACTCTTAATGTACTTTCTTACTTACTTACTTTCCACCACCGCTTGCCATGGGCCAACACGTTGGTAAAGTGAAAATTCCGACCTGATAGTGGTGCAGCAGGAAAGGTCAGCAGGTCGAACATAAGAATAACTTTTATTGGCCATGTATGTAAGCACATTCCAAGTTTTAATGTACTTACACATCTATATAAATAATTGCTGGGGACATGGACAACAAAGCTGGTATCAAAAAAGGTAAAGAATAGACAGAACTGTTATGTACAAAAGTAATGAAAAAATAACTGCCGAAATAAAACGTGTATCCTCCTGTCAGGCTAAAGGTGTGTTAATCTGCTGGATTGATCATTTAGAGTGAGTCCACTGCTCACATGTAAAGGCACTCAGTCACAGGATGTGGCTTATCAACCGATATCTACATGCCTTTTGCTGGTGGATTGGATGCATGCACTCATTTATTCTTTTCATTTGTTTGAAGTAAACATCCTGTCTTAAAAAACCACAACTCTTGACAACAAGTTGCCTGAAATGCACCTGGGCTAACGGTTTATTACTGGGGGGCTTGGCACTGACTTATCTTTCACTTTGACTGTTGTCATGCCAGTTTTTACCAAATTTAAATTTCTCACCCTGTAGCCTTACACGTTGGTGTGTAAAGTGTGTAGAATCCCCCACTGAAGGTTAGCAGCAACTTGCAATGTATCTCAGCAACTTTTGCCTCTATCATACTTACTGTCATACACCTTGATATTATAGAGCTGCATTTTATGCAGGAAGAAGGGTAAAAAACCTGGTCTCAAAACTGTGACTAGAGTATTGTCAGTTTGATCCCCGGCTCCGCTGGTCCATGTCGATGTGTCCTTGGGCAAGACACTTAACCCCAAATTGCTTGTGTCGGCTGATGTATGAATGGGTGAACGATTAGTTACAGTCCTGATGGGCAGGTGGCACCTTGCATGGTAGCCCCTGCCATCAGTGTATGAATGGGTGTGAATGGGTGAATGATGACATGTAGTGTTAAAGCACTTTGAGTGGTCGAGAGACTAGAGAAGTACAAGTCCATTTACAATTCCAATGTTAGTTTTGTTGACATGCTCAATCAATATACCATTAATATGATCACTTTTTGTACGTTCATCAAGTGTCTTTTTACTAGAAATAATCCTCTGACTACTGTTTCACATCTATTTTCCAGACTGATAGTCACTCTGTCTACAATGCAGTTAGCTACATGCTAACATGTTACCTCTGTATCTCACATGGATGCACTGTATAAAGATAACACATCGTCTCACATCAAATGCTTTGTCGTCATTTCTCACAAATGTACCTGTAAGGACCAACATAAAGCAGAGAGTATGTTTAAGTTTCAGAAGAGTTCATTCATAAAATAACTACTGAGCTAATGTGGCAGAGAGATAAAGATAGCATTATTTAATGGAGAAAAAGGGTTGCAGCATCACCAGGCACCAGGTGCAGCCAAGACTGCAGCTTTCCCTGATTTCAGATCATATTTCTGCTGAAACATGTGCTGTGTTTAGTTTTTAATATATAAACTTTTAGTGAGGTTATTATTCACAGTAAAAGTTCTCCTTAACCTCCAAACCTCCACATAGAGACACACTGCTGAAGCCCAGCTAAAGCTAGTAGAAATGAAGCTCTAGCGTGAGTTCAGTCAGGAAGATTATACTCTTGCATGCTTAAGCCTGTAGTTTACTTCTCATACATCAGCCATTCTTTCCTCATGCATGCTCACTCATAATTTCATTGCTGTCATTGTTGGAGGCTGTCAATCATGATATCAACTATTTGGATTAACTGGTCTCCTCTATCCAATAGCACAACAAAACAATTACATCGTTAGCTTATCATTTTGCTGATGTCTCTTTTAAATATGATTGTCTCTCTACCTTCAGTACATTTGCAGTAGCACGCTGACGTCCGGCTTCTCAGTAGAGGACAAAGCATCTTCTTCCCCTCATTTCCCTGCCGGAGAATCTCATCAGTTTCTACGGGTCACTTTGTGCAGGTAACAACCTGATCAGCACCATGCAGTGTCCGGCAAAATCCAGCAAACTGTCTATGCACGCCTCAGGGCCGAATATCCTTCAGTTTCTGCCTCACCTGCGTTCCTTTGCGCCGGGTCCTCGTGGCAGCGGCCTCCTACATTCATTCCACTTCAAGCAGCTCATCATTTTCATATATTGCATTTTGACCTATCGTAACCCTAATCATTGCATCATAGTCCTTGTTACCTCACATGCTGGTAACTTTATTCTGTCAAGTGGAATGGCATTCAATGCAGCAGCACGGGTGATCTGTTAGTGGAATCACACACGTTGCAGCAGCATTGGGATCTGTTAGTGGAATCACATACGTTGCAGCAGCATTGGGATCTGTTAGTGGAATCACATACGTTGCAGCAGCATTGGGATCTGTTAGTGGAATCACATACATTGCAACAGCAGCATTGGGATCTGTTAGTGGAATCACATACGTTGCAACAGCAGCATTGGGATCTGTTAGTGGAATCACATACGTTGCAGCAGCATTGGGATCTGTTAGTGGAATCACATACATTGCAACAGCAGCATTGGGATCTGTTAGTGGAATCACATACGTTGCAACAGCAGCATTGGGATCTGTTAGTGGAATCACATATGTTGCAGCAGCATTGGGTGATTTGTTAAGTGGAATTGCATTTATTGCAGCAGCAGCATCGTGGGGGAATCTCAAGTCAGGTCCCTATAGAGTTCCGTCTTGACCTGCTCTATACAATATGTATAGATAAATTGATTGTTCAAACTCTGCCCATATTTCTTCAACTGTGCTTTAAATCCCTCGTAAGTCATGTTTTAACTGGTGTTGGAGTTTTTGCTACTGCTACTACTTTCATTTTGTTGCCTGCTATCATAATCTGCTCAGGCAGGTCATTCCAACGCCGAGGGGCCCTGATGGAAAAAGCACGGTCACCTTTAGTTTTTAGCCTCGACTTTGGAACAGCCAGAAGGGCCCCACCTGAGGATCTTAGGCTGCGAGCTCGCTCATAGGGGGTCAACATTTCCTCTATATATGTTGGGGCCAAACCCATGCGTGCTTTAGAAATGATCAGTAAAATCTTAAAATCAATTCTAAAACGAACAGGGAGCCAGTGGAGAGAAGCCAGGATTGGGGTGATATGATGTCGTCTGTTAAAACCAGTGAGAAGCCTGATCGCTTCAGCCCTGTCCTCCAGGACCTCCACTGGCTCCCTGTCCCACAATGGATCCAACACAAAGTCCTCCTCCTCACTTACAAAGCCCACCGTCACCAGGCCCCCTCATACCTCACTGACCTGCTTTACCACCACCCTCCTTCCTACAACCCCTGCTCATCTGATGCCAACTTCCTGTCTTCACCCCTCAGGACCAAGCAGCAGAGCTGGGCAACAGAGCCTTCCCCATAGCTGTCCTCAACTCTCTCCCCAAACACATCAGAGACTGCACAAAAAGTGAATTGATATTAGTCCAAAATGTTACTGTTGAAATAAAATGATGCATTCATTTTGGTCGTCACAGTACACAAGAAATCTCAACTGAAAAGAAACATGTTTGGGAATGTAGCTCTTTGAAACAGAATAGCCCACCTATTGCAAAGAAAAGTAATTGACTTTTAAGTCAAATACTTCATACAGGCTATTTTATGGATGCTTTTACACGAGGCTAGGGCCTTTACTAGCTGACATTATGCAAGAAGCCACATGCACCCTGGAGAGGTCACGAGTCTATCACTGACACACAGATACAAACACACATTCACAATCACACCTACAAGCACATATAAAGTAAGCCAGTGAACCGAACCAACCAGCATGTCCATCGGTTGTGTGATGCAACTGGAGCTCGCTGTATGTATAAATGTGCAACAAACAAAAGACAGGGGACAATGCTGACTGCTTATCTGATAGTTAATATAAGTCAATTACAACACCTGTATCAGAAGCCAAGTCATATGAGGGTAACACCTATTGCTGCAGGTACATCTTCATCTGACCTGAGGTTATGCAGAGTTCCTTCTCAGATAACTCCCCACCTTTTTTGTCTCAACTGTAATCCATATCCCACACAAATAATCCTAATACGATTAACTACGATGAAAGTGAGTGACCAGTGAGGCAGTGAAAGAGCAAACAGCACTAACACACCTCAGTCTGCTCTCATCCAACCTTCTCTGGTATTTATGTAAATAACACATCCAATAAACCCACATCCAATAAATCATCACCGTTTCACCATCAGCTGATCGTTTCCATGTAGCATTTTGCTTTGTGGCTCGTTTAAGTTCCTCTGTAAAACTTTGCTCAAGTGTTAACTGGAGGAAACAACGAGCTGGCTGCTGATGTTTGAGGGGATTTGAATGAATATCACGATAAAGCCTTGCTAATCTGCATTCCAATCTGATTCTCAGTAGGATATATCTCTTATTTCTATACTTAGGTGACCCAAGCCGCTTCTTTTGTGGATGTTCGGTTCCACGGGATCAGTGGGAAATTGGAAAGAGATGTAGTGTGCGCGTGCCAACTCAAATTGGATTGCATGGCGTCTTAAATGAAAGCAAATAATTTCACGGTTAATGGGCTTAATTTCAGGAAATAATTCCACATTTCCACAGTGCTATTTTGCATGTGATTTCTGCAGAGGGTTTGCCACTTTTGGGGCTGTTTTTTTTGTGTGTGTGTTCATCGCATGTACCGTAATTAGAGAGCAGAATGACGCTGTTATATCTGATCACTTTAAGTGCATCCAAAGTTGATCAAATGTGTGACACCCTTCTTTGACCACTTTCCTTTGAGCTCCCACCAGCTGTTGTAGGTGGCGGCAGGACCAGCGCTGCTGTTCACTCCCAGCTTTCATTCACCGGGAACAGAACAGAGGAACAAAGTTAATACCAAAAAAGGATAAAAGAAAAAACTGACATAAACAAGAAGTAAAAATGTGATTGCCAACAAAGACGTGATTAAGCCTCACAAGAAAGTCTTCAGTGGTTTAATAAATAAAGAAATAGCTGTAATTAAATAATGAATGAAGGAATCAGTCCATAAAGCGTTGATTGATGTCCAGGAAAGGGGGTCTTTCTAATGGAGGCTGGCTGACAGTGATTGCGAAGGCCCATTTACCAGCTGATGTTTTGTTATGATTGGACATGTCAGTCTTCCTCCTCTGATTAAAAAGAGAAGAGGAAAAAAAGCCCAAATGCACCCTTCGTCCTTCCCTTTATGTTTTTTGTTTTTGTGTTTTTTTTTTCTCTATTCTCTTTCCATCCACAGAATTAAAGCGATGGGTGCATATTATTTTGTCAATCCGCTGGAATGGGTGACATTCAGGGGTTTGTAAAGATGCCAACTGCCCTTTACGTGTTACCTTGAAGATGACACTTTCTCTGAGGAACTTAGTCATGTAATAGGTGTTTGTGCTGTTCGGGGCAAACAGGTTTCAAATGGATTGTTTTGCTTTCATACTCAATGAAACAGCTTCCTTTTTGTAGTATAGCATAACACCCTTAAGATACAGCTGCTTGAATAATGCATACAGTAACTGACCACTGGGTCAAATAAAAGACAGTACATTTTCTTCTAATGCTTGCTTAATTCTTTTTTTTTTTTGGTTGTATATGTAGTTCTCCTGAAATTGCTGGTATGAATGATGAACACCATTCTGTCCTCTTATTATGACTCATTTGTCACTTGTGTAGTAAAAGCCTACAGAAAAGTACTCCCAGAGCAGGGTGGTAACTAACTGGGAGGACGATGAGGTCACGTCTCAGGTAATATTTTGAAGAATTTGTGGACATCAAAAAGAGATTACAGTAGTACCCAGGCAGATTCGTGGCTGATCCCTGCTGGGTCCGTGCTCAGTCCTTGGTTCTCCTCCTGCGGTTAACAAGGCATCATTTATCAAGACATAGAGCAGTCTACAAGCCGGTACAGCAGCATGCCGGGACAAACTGATACAATGTTTTTCACACAAGGAAAGAAAAAAATACATTTAAAGCTTTTATGGGTTATGTTTTCTAGAAACAATTCAGTTTTATTTGAAGAAATTCTGTTTACATCCCAACAGCAATCAATAAATCAAATGCTCAGACAAATTAAAGAAAAAAGAAATCCGGTATCTGTGGCTGTCACAGGACTAATAAGCCTACCGGCCTGTCAACCTACCTGCCTGCACACTAGTTTGAAAGCTGTGATTACTGAAAATAGCCATTGTGGTTGTTCAGATTCATAATGATAATTTTGAGGGAGTGGCTTTGGAGGGAGGCTTGAAGGACGGACTGTCAATGTTGCTGACTTGCAGACTTTCTCGACAGATACCTTTGGAGCTAGTGCTTGTAACTACTTTCATTGGAAGACTTGGCAACGCTGGGCTATGTTTTTTTGGTTTGATAATTTTTTGGATGTAACTTTTTCCCTTGCTGGTTTCTTCAATGATACCTACCCTAGCTTTAATACTCAATTTACAAGAAGTCAAAAAAAGAAAGAAAGACTGCACAATTTCTCAAGGGAGTCTGGGGATTTTGTCCCCAGGTAAATAATGACCCCATTGCTGCTTTTATATTGTATCATTACTGTGAAATTTAGCTATCTCATAGTCTGGTACTTACTGAGCCCAAAGTACATGGAAAATGCAATGGAAACAGACGTAGTGAATAAAGGATTATGTAGATAAAACATGCGACTTAAACGTCGCTCAAGCTTTAGGAGCTGAAAACATCAGATCTGTGTGAAGCGATGAGGTGACTGCTACCTTCCTCACATTAATACATAAAAGAAATGGAAATATTCTATCATGGTTTCCACATGGTTTTACATGTTGAGCTTTGACTGAAACTCTTTTAATTCATGCTGTTGTGTACATGGGGAATTACCTCCACCAACGAGTTTACCTCAATCAACTAATGAACTAATAGTCACAAACTTGTGGTGGGAAATGCACACAAATCATTTTGCTTTGCAGATTTTCTGGCAAATGTTAAAATTTGCCAGTGCATGAAACCGCCCTCCCATTTTGCACAGCGCATGGCCAAGTGTGCTGAGGTGTGAAAGCAGGAGGAGCATTCTTTTTAACACTGAAATACTGTGTCCATTGGTAGGTAGGTAGCCTTTGCCTGTAGAAGTGGAGTTTGTTTGAACTATACTGAGACTTTAGGGCTCTACTCAGTGGTTTCATGTAGATATTGAAACATAAACTTAAATAAATACTTGCTATAACAAACTTATATTAAATTATGAAATGCTGTCATTGCAGGATATAGATTGCTGAGGTTTTCATCTGGCAACCACAATATCAGTCAGAGACAAAATTGCATAAATTGATCATTTATGGCAAAATTGTGTCTGGATTTGGTGGAAAAGGCTATGCTACTTGAGGGAGATCTAGGGTCCATGACTTAAGATTTACTCAGTTTAACACATTCCAAAAAGCTTTTATCCAACCTATCATTCATTAGCACAAAATTGTACGCAACATTATGCCTAGCGGACCAGAACATTCTTAGACCCCAAAGAGTTTCAAAATCTGCTGGAAACAAGACAAAAGTCCCTATTTCCTTTCACACACAGCATTTGTCTTGCATTTTGATGTATTTTGGCCTAACACTTATACACTTCTAACTCCCTGAAGACTTCATGCCATTGCACCATCCTGAGCCAAAGTGATGTTTTACTCCGAGGCTTCACTGTAGTGTGCCAACCAGCTCCTTAATACAGAGTGCTGCTGGTGAACAGTCCCTTTCTCTTCCAGCGATGACTCCTTTCAACCTGCCATATGGAGGAACGGAGGGTCCATCTTTGTTGTCCCCCACCTCTGCTGATCTCTGCAGGCTGGCTCAACAGCCTGGCCCGACTCCCAGAAACTAAGTTAAGGCAACTTTAAGTTTAGCAACGCTGACTTCTTTTGCGGCCCCCAGGATTCAGTGCGTCTGATGCTGCTGCACCGATGGGAGCAGCACTGCAACTGTGGAGAGATAGGGTTGCAACAGATGGTGGTCTGTGGGGGTCACTCTTCCTGGACCTTGGCAATGCTCTTTGAAGATTTTAGTAGAGCAGATTTGTCCTTAAAGTCTCTTATTGACATTAAATGACTAAAGTAAGACTTGAAACCACTGAAAAAACTCAAGGGCAGCTGTTTGGAAACGGCTGTTTCGTTAACATATTCAAGGCAGAGGCTGGAAAGTGCTCTGCAGTGTGAGCGCTGTGACTTGAAATCACCCTGAAGGTTTCGATGCAGGGACCGCTGATAAATGACATTGTTTGGAGGATGGAAGTTCTGTCGAAACAAGAAAAGCCAAACAATATTTTATCCCACTGATGTAATTGAATCTTTTGTCAGGCTACAGACTACTGAAGTCAAGCACCACACACAAAGAGGTGTTTTTTAAAAAGACAGCTCAGTTGTGAGCCCAGTCCTGAAAGTTAAAGAAACATTTAAACTGAAGCTGCCAAGTAAAAGAACTAAATATTGATGTGTTCCTACTATTTAGCAACGTTTTTTTTAAAAGCAAAATACAGACATCTCATACTGTTGGGTTTGCATGCATTTACATTTCACGTAAAAGACTAGGTGGTCTGGTTCTAAGGCTATGGATAACGTCACCCATTGGTTTGTGGACTGCCGTTCTGAAGCCTGAAGTTCAGTATCTTGACCATTACCATCTTGGATTTTGGCCATCGCCATCTTGGTTTTTTGCAACCAGTGAATGGAAGTGACCATATTTGGACTGAGGAGGAGTTATGTAGAGGTGTTCTTTATGGCTCTGGTAGTGACCTGTCAATCACAAGGTAGCCTCGCCCTAAAGCATACCCTGCTTTATGGTCTATTTGACTCTAAATGGACCATAATTTACTCAGTAAAAATCATGCTCTATTGAAGAAGACTTGAAACTAGAGATTGAGACCGTAAACTCATGTTTACAATGTTTACTGAGGTAATAAATTAAGTGAGAAGTAGAATTATTTGATTTATTGAGGCACTTCCGCAATGGCTTCACTTGTCGGAACCCGAGGTTGAAGCCTGGGTTGCACACACTGTAGTGTAGAACAGCTGGGACAACTATGATCCCTACAGCAGGTCAAAGTTGATTTGTTAACTTTGCTGGATGTTATCAACACACAGTTTGGTTTATAATTTTACTGTTCACCTTTTGTTTTCTTTTCCAAATAGGTTTGACTAACCTGAGGGTTTAAACCTGTGTGATTGTCTAACTGGATGTTACTACCCAAATCAGAATCAGTCAAACTGACTCACATGAGAATGATCCATTAGCTCCATTATCCACTATATGTAAAGAGTGTTCGCACTTCGGAACAAATGCACACACACACACACACACACACACACAGTCATATTCATGCTCTATCTTAATGTAAGCTGAGGTCATGGGTATTGGCCAACGTCATTACAAATGGCTGTAGCACTAGACACGTCAACAGTAGCAAAAGAGGAAAGAGCACATTAATTCAGGCCAGTCAATACTTGTTAGCAGGGCCGACTAATAAATAACACAAGAGAGTTTGGTCCTGTGGTTGGACGATGTCTTTCAGCCGCTTGTGGCATCTTAATGTGCTGTTTTAATCAGGGCCAGCGGCAGCTAAAGGGCTTACGCTAGCACATTGCCTGCTACATTTCCCCTCACGTTCCAGGGATTTACATGGAGGGCCAGTAAGCCATCGACAGAGCCCCTTGTCCTGCCTTGTTATTGCCATTGTCATTCCCTGTATCAAAACCTCACTGCGGCATTGGGGTAGCTTGTCACACTGAGACTCAACCCCCTCCATTATTCTAAAATCAAAAAGAGAAATGGCTGGTGTTGGGTCAGGGGCAGTATGCGAGGCTTTGATAGGTAATGATGTTGGAACCCCCATTTTACCAGCTTTTATCCTGTTAGAGTAAAACACTCTCTTTGTGCTGGTCTGAGGTGTACAGCAGGCAGGGTAACAAGCAGCAGAGGGAAAGCTATGGCAGAAGTTGGATGTTAATACAGATATTGTTCAAAGATTATAGCAGGCTCGCTGAGGTTCAGCTGGCAGATTTAAGTTGCTGCCTTTCTGCATCAGTAACCATGCCAACTGCGCTGGGAAACTATTAAAACAGCTCTGCATCACAAAGTAGGGACACCCCTATAAAAGAAGCAAAATGGCAGTATATTGGCCCGCAAACCCAGGATAAGCTTCTCATCAGTTTGGGAACAGCAGGCTGCTTATGGGACAAAACACTTTGCCGAGGAGAGGATTTTGATTCTCCGAATTTTCATACATATTGTTTCCATAACTTTTGGGGTAGAATAAGTTAATGGCAGCAGTAGAGTTTTTCAAATAATTGTTTATCAGCAGCGGGCGAGTCTGAATTCCTTTAGTAATTGCATCATTAGTGTCACTATGGAGTGTCATTTCAGAGCAACGTACATTAGCACCATACACCGGTCATGTCATGTAGGGTGTATGTAAGAAGTGGACATAGTCACCCATTGGTTTGTGGACCACTGTTTTAAAGATCGACTCTGACCTTTTCTTGGCTTTTGGTTATTGCCATCTTTCTATTTTAGCCGTGGCCATCTCTTTTTTTCATTGCACCCAGAGCAGTGATATAATCTGTAACCATGACATGAAACATTGATGATGAATATTTGGAACACTCGTGACATGATAACTTTGGTAGTATTCACATGTTTACTTTTATCCACATTCTGCACACACACACACACACACACACATTCAATACTCAGAGAGATGTGAATAGTGGAGCCTCCAACCCCTACCATTATGTCTCACTCACACACACACACACACGCACGCACGCACGCACGCACGCACGCACGCACGCACGCACGCACACACACACACACACACACACACAGAGCTCTGCAATAGTAGTTGGTGTGATGTTTGACCAGGCTCTCCTTGATCAAATTCACATTTTTTTGTATTATTTGTAATATTTGCAGTGCTATGGGTTGATGATGTCTATCTTAAACACACCATCTTCTTAAACATGGAAATATATATTAAATTGGGATACATGGGTCCTCTTCTTCCCATCCCGCTCCCCCCTCTCTTTTCGTTGGCAGCACAGTGTGAGCCACCAGCTGTAGAACAAGTGAAACACTGGTGGGAGGTGTCAAACTCTTTGCTCTTATCACTAATCACAGACCTGTGTTGTTGCTGATGGGGGTGCAGGGGTAGTGAGGGGCACAGACCGGCATTCTTTCCTTTTGTTATCCCTGATCAGGTGGATCCAGGCAACAGATGTCAGGCTTTAGAATTGGTTCCTGAAACGTGACCCCAGAGGTCAAGGATCTACACCCCCCCCCCCCCCTCAACCACCCCACACCCAATGCCTCTACACTGCTTGTACAACATGCTGTGCTACCGTTAAGGTTGGGTTAGGTTTAGGGAAAGACCAATTGGATTAGAATCAGGACTTTGTTAAAGTTGTGGGGCCTTTGCTGTCATGGTTACAACAATAACCATGTGGTTATGGAACAATGGTGGTCATGTTCTTAATATAAAACAATGCTATCCGTTAGTTTGAAGTGGGAAGTTAACACCACCTGACTTGCTCCTTTACTCCCTTTATAATTAGCTAGCTGGCTTTGTTGTAAACATACGCCGCTTATGCACAATTGCTGTCGTTTTTCTTGGCAGGACAGTCTCCACAGGGTCGTATAACCCTTTCATTACCATTGGGATAATGTTGCATGCATTGCATTTTCATACAGCTATAACATACTTTTATTAAATTATGAAATGTTGTAATTGCAGGATATAGATTGCTGAGGTTTTCATCCAGCAACCACAATATCAGTCAGAGACGAAATTGCATGAATTGATCATTTATGGCAAAAGGGTGTCTGATTGGATTTGGTGGAAAACGCTATGCTTCTTGAGGGAGCTCTCAAATAATCTGAGCAGCAATGAGGGTTCTGCTAATCCCTCTTAACAAACAAACATGAACCTTAGACATTATTTAAAGCGACAATACCCAAAGCTTAGCACATGAGGGGGTTTGGGTGGAGGAGGGAGCTGTGGCAGTGAAATGATAGTGTCAGGTTATAACAGCCTCTCAGTGTACACCTGTATGAATATGGGACATTATGTCAACTGCTAGCCAAAGCAGTTGATACCTGATCCTCTGATGGTGAAGCATGAATGAGAAGCCTGAGGCCAATCAGCAAATGCAATTGCAACTTCAGTGCTCTGCCTGAAATTATGCGATATGCTCCCCAGTGACAGACGGACAGACAGAAAGACAGAGAGAAGAGTGTGTGCTGCATGGCTGAAGCTGCTCACCCTGGGAACAGCAACATCAATAGAGCAGAGGGGGGTATTAACCCGGCCCAGGCATAGGTTACCCAGGAATTAATGAACTTGGACTCCTTATCCCCTCGTATTGACAGGATGAAGTAGAAAACCTCGCTGGTCCTCTGTGCTCTGCTCCCGAGTGGAAGAACAGAAAGGGAGTTTCCTGAAATGAAAAAGCAACGGTTCTTATCTTTGAGACAGGTTGTAAGAAGGGCCGGCGAACAAGGCAGAGGGCACACACACACACACACACACACACACACACACACACACACACACACACACACACACACAGTGAAATCTGAGTGAGAAAGCGCTCGGCAGGCCTGACCGCAGCGTGTAGAACACTTGGCTCAGGTCAGATAAAAGCAGTCTGGAATGAATCATTCTCTCACTATTGGATGGGTGATGGTAGCTCTCTCTGTGTGTGTGTGTGTGTGTGTGTGTGTGTGTGTGAGTGTGAGTGTGAGTGAGACATAATGGTAGGGGTTGGAGGCTCCACTATTCACATCTCTCTGAGTATTTGTGTATAGAGAAAACACTGTGGAAGTAAGAAGGCCAGTACGAGGTTCCAGGCAGGCAACGCGTTCAGCCTGACAGATAAAAGCCAGAAATATCAGGTAAATATAACAAAGGGTCCAGATGATGACATGACGTACTGCCCTGTTGAACTCCCAAACATGTGAGGAACCTCATACATTCACATAGCAGAATTTATGAATTTATGTAAATTTCGAATTTTTGCAGTTTTACAAAAAAGGATAGTGAATCGAAAATGTGCTCCAGTGTTGAGAGGCTGGCACCTACCGGGGCCGCTAGCTTGACAGTCAGCCAGTCACGCTCACTGTGAGCTGCTGGAGCAGTAGAACCTTTCCTCGACTGGAGCTCTTTCAAGAGACCAGTCTCCTTAACACGATGCTTTTATTTCCATGCTGATGGATTATTTGTTTAAAACACAAACGTCCATTCTAAA
Organism: Cebidichthys violaceus; assembly: GCF_023349555.1. Classification (NCBI taxonomy): domain Eukaryota; kingdom Metazoa; phylum Chordata; class Actinopteri; order Perciformes; family Stichaeidae; genus Cebidichthys; species Cebidichthys violaceus. The sequence goes on along the minus strand of NW_027176395.1, from coordinate 5,431,386 downwards.
ATGAACAAGGACCTGTCGTTATCTGACTATTAGGAGTTGAAAAGCTCCACAAGCGACTGCTGGTGTAGCTTTGTCACCAGCCAACCAGTCAGACCAGACCGGTTACAGAAGTAGGCAGCGGTGAGGAAAGAGCAGCCGAGGGATACTTGTTGAGGCCACATGACATGAAATAATGACACTTCTTGTGTAATTGCCGTCAGTTAGTAACACCCCTGTAAGTGGACTTTCTCACTCTCTTTACTATGTAAGTTGCTCTGACTTGAGTTGTTCTAATAATGTTGCGGATGGGTTTACATTGAAGTTAGTTAAAAGCCCGGTGCCTTGGTCCGTCAGTATCAACAGGCTGGTTTGACAGTGCAGAAAATGAGACAGAAAACTGCTGTGGTGAACAAAATAAGAGACAACAACATGAAAACAATTGGTTCATAAACAAATGGTGAATTTGCGTAAGAAGAAAATATAGTTTATCTGAAAGCAGTCAGTACACATATTGAAATAGATTCATTATTTCGGCACAATTTCCGACTTAAAAATTGGCAGTAAATTTAGTATGCATAATGTGCATAATGACTTTTTTATTGCTACTCAAAGTAACTAGAAGAGGAAGCCAAGTGTGTTGTAATGACAATTGAAGCAGGTTTGAACTGTCCACAAACAGTATAGTCACTATTAGCAGTGAATAGAATACACATCTAGGAACCCTCCATCGCCCACCCACACACGTACTGCTTTACTGAACTCATCAAGCACAGTCTTTTTGTTGCATTTTGACTGTCCTGCTAATAGAAAATTGACATTCACGAAGCTTTAATGAAAACAGAAAAAAAACTAATCTCTAACCTTTTTTAGTGAAGCCACAAAAAGAAAAAAAAATCTTGAGTGGCAGAGAAAATGCTTAGCATGTGTTGTGTGATCCTTCGCCCGTTGCTCAGATATTAAGACTTTTGAATGAATAAATTAGCAGAAGGAAGCAGACGCCAAATCCTTCCCTTTGTGATTAAAGAAACTCCATCAGATCCCTCGCTTTTTTACGAGACGGGCTGTTGCAAAGAAAAGAAAATGGCATATTTTTGGGTTCCCTGCTCTTACACACATGCACACACACACACACACACACACACACACACACACACACACACACACACACACACACACACACACACACTCACACACACACACTCACTCACACAATCACCTCACAATCCTCCCGCCTTGTCCATTTATTCAACACATTTCTCCGGGGCACCATTGCTATTCTGTGTGTCTGTGGCTGCACAAAGATTTGCCCTCTGCTGTGATTAAAAAAAAAACTGAAAATAAAAGAAGAGAAAAGGGTAATCATACTTGAATGATTTCTGAAAAGAGAATTTCCTCTAATTCTCCACATAATAATGGGTTTATAGCCTTTATTTGTAAGTGGATGGGTCGACCTTAATTACAGTCATTGGAGACCCTACATTCTGCTTTTGTAATCTCAGACACATCGGCATTTGATGAGATTACTGTTTAATAGGTGGTAATATTTCACTTTTCAAAACGTAATTATCCTTTGTTGATATCATTTCTTTACAATGTCTTTTGATTTGCAGAAACGCAGAAATTGTGTTGTAAGGAACTCACATTTTAATATCCACATTTTGGTAATTATGACAATACACTCTTTCTTCTTCTGTTGCTGCATGGTGTCGCCATTACTGCAGCAGCACTTTGTGTAAGATAAGTGTTCATTCATGATAAGTGAACAGCAGACAGTCGGACTGTGAGGGAATCATGAGAGGGAGACGTGACGAAGTTGAGCAACACTAAACATTGAAGTCGCAATTAAACCACACCACAGGTTCATACAGAGCCTTTCATTTACATACACACACCTACACACACACACACACACACACACACACACACACACACACACACACTGCACTTTTGAGCTGACTTATTTACAATGCACTGTTTAGCAGTAATAGTAGTAGTTGTAGTCACCATGAAATGAATGAACGGATAAAATTGAATGATGAAAGGAATTGATTTGAAAATAAATACATGAATTCAATGAAAAGGATGCATTTGGACAATGAAAAAAAGTTAATTAAATGAATAAGCTTTTCCATGAAAGACTGTATGAATGAATAATGAAGAATTAACTAATAAATGAACACGTAAACAGGAAGAAGAAAAAAGCTTACAGTAGTTGTATGTATGTATGTACAAATGAATGAATGAACGTCTTGATGGATGATTTAATAAAAGAACAAATGAATGAGGGAAAATATAAAACATGAATGGATGGGTGTATAAATTAATAAAGGAACAAATGAACAGCGGGTGAAATAAAAATAATACATGGATTAAAAGACAAATGAATGAAAACACATATTCAAATTGAATTATGGCTGGGTAGAATGAATACATGTCTTTAAACGTTTTTATTTAGATAAATAAATGGGTTAATGAATGAATATATGTTGATGAATGAATGAATCCTTATTGAAAATATTTAAACAAGCTAAATGGATAGGTGCTCAGATGAATGATTCATTTTTAATGAATGATTGGATGAATGAATGGATGAACGGATGAACCAACACAAGACTGAGTTACTGTAATAGATGAATTAATGATTTTTTGGATGAATGAATGGTTAAAGGAAGAAGCAAATGTTATGTACATACTAAAATGAATGAATGAATGAATGAATGTCTTGAAAAATCAATGGAAAGAAAATATTGAACAGGAATGAAGGAATACATCAAAGATCCCTTCCTGTTTTCATTATTTTAGAAGACTTTGAAAATGTATTAATGAAACATATTAAAAGGGAATACATCTATGCGTGAATGAATGAACAAATGAACGCATGTTTGGATGAATGAGTCAATCGAGGATTCTTGCCTTTAACGAATGAATGTATGAATAAATGAACACTAAAATTAAAATAGTTTGAAACTGAAAATTGAATGCATTTAATTGCCTTAAACGCATTATCATTTGCAGATTTAGTATGAAAACTCTGTTTGCTCTAAGCTGTGGTGAAGAGGTGATGTCTCTTTAACACCGGCTTCATTCTCTTGTCTTTAATTTCTTATTTTTATTTTATCCATGTGCCTTTTTCTGTACTTACATTTTGTTATGCGTCGTGTGTCTATGATGCAGAATTATTCAAATCCTGCGTTGGCTTACTGCTTTATCCACCAGCCACCAGTGGCCTCAATGAAAGCAGTGTATGACTTTACTCTGAGGCCCTTGGGAGTTCAAAACATCGATGTGTGTGTATGTATGTGTGTGTGTGTGTGTGTGTGTGTGTGTGTGTGTGTGTCCAGGTCCACCTTGAAGCCTTCCTCACTGTCTCGTCCTCAGAGCTGCGACCTGGAGAGGAGGAGGAAGAAGCCTTCATCCTGCTTCCTTCAATCTGCATATGAAACAGGAAAGCCCCTGTTCCTCCCTAACCAAACAGGTCACTTTGCATCCACGAGAAAAACAGTAGTAGTCTGAATAACAGGCAGCCACGTTTCAGGACTGAAACTCAGACTAAACCAGACTCTGGTTGCATAATGTATGCATAATGCACTAGAACTGATTCAATTTTTTCCAGAATAAAGGCCCAGTCGCACCTACATTCAAACAATCAAATTGAATGGCAAAAAACATTAATTTTCATGCGTTTTTCCTACGGAAGTCAGCAACACGTGTCAATTTATCCGTGTTACATCCATACTTCTAAAAATAAACTCCTTTCTTCACAGGAAACTACTTAGTTAGGTTTAGGAAAAGATTGTTTGGCTTAAAATAACCACGGATGTGCCGTAACTAATTACAAAATTTACGTGACATAAACATCAACGTTGACATCTTGTTTGGAACTCTGTTGAACAGCGGTCTCCTGGCTGAACGGTCGCTGGTTGTCCCTACTCGCCCTGTGTGGGCTTCAGTCTGTATACTTCCTTGTTCTTGATTACGTGGGTAACATACAAAATACATTCGTGGGATACCTACGAATTACGGATTATTTTTTGTAGGTTTTGTTACAAATGCTGGATGAGACCAGCCTTCCACAGGACAGAGCGCAGAACTCAGGTGTTGCCAGAGGAGGGGGGGGGGGGGGGGGGGGGGGAGTCAATGATTCAATGATTCTAACATAGTCAGTGTTGATGGACAATGTTTCCCTGATGTAGCAACACATTCTCACTCCCAACTATAATACATGTCTATATCTATATAGGCCACTCTATTAATGAATTCAATAATTCCTCCTTCATCTGGTTGAGGGACATGTGGGTGGAAGCAAGTGGTGTCCCGCTGCAAACCACGGTGGTTCTCCTGAAAGTAAAACAGAATGTGATGTGGCCACAGACGCCTGCAGACACACTCGGCTGCCTACTTGGCTGTCGGTATTTAGGTTTACAGTGAATGTGGAACTAGAAGTAACTTTGTCAGCAGTGGATTTCACTTATTTCAAAGTTTGCATCCTCCCTCTGTGGTTTTCTTCTGGGTGCTCGATCCTTCCTTTTCTCCACGGTCTCTGATAAAGTGTCCAGGCCTCATTTTATTTGTATTCATACTCCTCCGCCATTTCCTCCTGGACTCACTCCGACAGTTAATCCTATAGAGCTCATCTTCCTCCTGCCTGATCCTCTAGGCTTTATCCTCCTCACTTCCTCCTGGCTTCCTGCTTTTGTTGGCCTTGACCCCTAGTTTTCTCTAATAGCTTTTTACACCAAAAATAGTTTTTTTTTTTGGGAAACCCACTAATAATAGGCAATAGACCCATGGCCAGTAGAGGTGAATGCCTGTCTGTTTTTTTTCATGTTTGATAACATCAACGTGCTGGAAAACAGGGTTAGCGAACAGTGAAAAGACGGTTTTGAGTTTTAAATGTTTCTCTGCAGTTTGAATGAAGTGTGTTTTACAATTATAAGTGAGTTCAAATTACATCTTCCCTCAATTTAGTCTGGTAGCTTTGAGGAGCGCATATAATGCCTGTTTCTTTTCACATCCAACTTAATGAATTAAGGGTTCATTTCGACCGAACCAGAGGTGGTGATTGTTAGATACATGGAAAGTGTTTTATTTTCCTCCTGTCGAGTTTGAATGAAGTGTGTTTTACAACAATCAGCAAGGTAAAGTGTCTGACTGGAGTCTGGCAGCTTTAAAGAGAGTATATTAATTGTATGTTTTGCAGAGGTGGGAAGTAATAAATCACATTTATTCTGTTAGAATAATTACTTTTTAGTTTTAATAATGAAACGTTTTACTCTTACTCAAGTAGATAACTAGAGAAAAAGCACCTTTTACTCAATTACATTTGGATAAATTCATCGCACTGCTGGTCAGCTGGTCCCAGGTCTGCTGGTGCTTTGTTATCGTACCACAGCCACGCCTCCACATGACTCCGGCCAAAGTGGACCCCCGAGGACCAGGGGACGTGGAAAGTACTTTTAATTGGTCTTAAAGCAGCATGGATGAAACTACAGCAGGAGTAACCTTAATGTTATGGCTTTCGAATAGTGCTAGCAGCTACATTTTTTAGATAAATTACTGGTGCAGAAGGCTCTGGTTGTGAGCGCTGGTCGGAAGTCAGTAAACAATAGAACTTTGCTGCCAGCGACTGTGTTTGTTGGGTTAATGCTAATACGTTTAATGACATGTCCACACAGTATATCATGCATTAAAATTACTAACCTACTCCTGCTTCCTGCCGTAATGTATCAAGCTAATGGTGCACAAGTGGTGTGCTTTTAACTAGTCATGCTCATTGGTTAGCCTGATGAAGAGAGACACAACCACAGATGGTCTTCCTCAGGTCGAAGTGCAGAAGTAAACACACCTGTATTTAACAGGCAATTAATGATGAATAATTTCAGCACTTCTCTAATCAAATTGTCTTGGCAATACTACAATGATCAAACTTTACATGTGTGGACATGCACATGGTTTGCTGTTTTATTTGCCAAATAATAATATAAGGCTGGGAATATTGGTATTCCCATACCTGGTGTATTTGTGGCAGGTTTTCTAATCGTGAGATGACGTGAAGTCATCACAAATAAATACATGTGTATGTTCACTTCTTTGACTGTACCTGAGGAAGGCCATCCGTGGTTCTAGTATTTCCAGCCATGTATCAAATAAAAGACCTCAGATAATCGTTACTTGAATTTTTTTTTTTCAGTAAATACTTTTGCAGTACATGAGTACACATTTTTGCTATTCTACCCACCTCTGATGTATTTCTCATTAATAAATTAAATAGATTTTCCCAATCGTTGTTGATTTTATTTATTATATATTTACGTTAACATGGGTCACATAGTATTGCAGTAAAAAAAGAGGTCAAAATGAACATGTCCACTCGGTTATCATGTTTTGATCGCAGCTAGAGACGATTTAACGGAATACACATGTCATTTTAGTCAGATCTATTGTGCTCTAGATTGGGCAGTGATATTATAAATCCATTCATTTACACATTAACACAGTCAGTGATTAATTGCCAGCTGTTGTTTCTGCATGTCAGTTTAGTCTGGATTAAGAATTTAACTTCTTCGTATTTGTGTGCTATTATCTAATGATCCACGTACCGAGCTCTGATTGGTCAGTAGGCGGTGCTTTTATACGAGTTGATCTCTTATCGCGAGCATAACCTGTTCCAGACCAGGTTATGTGTTCAGATAAGTTACCATGGTGATACCCCGTTAAGAAGTGAAGCTCTGTCGTAGCACCGTAAACCCAGAGTTAACCCTGAAATTTCCTCGCTAATCCCAAATCTTGCTTCGTAGTACAGTCCTCTGGTCTTGAATCCGACTTACCACCTATTCTTCTACTCCTATGGGCCTCATCTTCTGTAGTCCTTCTCTTCCTGGCTTTTCTCTTGTCCAAGCAAGCCTCCTCCCTCATTCAGGGCTACTTCCCCTCCTGGCCTCTCTGTGCACCATGCCTTCTCTGCTATCAACAGAAATGGCAGAATCAGAGGACAATTAACATCATGGCTGACGGCGGTTGTTGACTATTGTCAGATTCACTCCATTATTCATGAAGGAAGAGGTCATGAATTACTGCTAGACTAAGAAATGATATGTTAGGTAGCAGAGAGGAAAGACCTGATGCTCAGGACAGACTAGAGAGAGAGAGTCATAAGAGGAGAATGATGGGAGAGATGAATTGAGAAAAGAGTGATGAAGACAAGTTCATAATTTAAGTAGTCTGAACTTTAAAGACTGCAAGGACTGTGAGGAGGGAGAATACAGATCAAGGAAGTATTTTTTAAAGCAAAGACTAAGGGTTGCTGATTTGATCAATATTAAACTCCTCAATATGATTTGAGTGCCTCACAGCAAAGGCATCAAATATGTGCGCTTGAGAATAGCGTTTCCTTCATTTCATGTTGCGTGCATGTCCCGCATACACCAACAGATGCAATGTTGAAGCTGGATGATTCTGAGGAATGATGGATTATGTTCACAACCTACTTTCCACCTCACTGAGAAGAGGGCAGACAACTTCCAGTGTCATTTTATACAAAACTAATAAATGCAACATCTGAACTTATCAGGTTTTTATTGCCACTGTATCATTTATGACTGTTAATTTAATAAGAGAAAACCTTTAGTAAATATGCTTTTCAACAACCGTTTTTTCCTTGATTGAAGATTAGATGACACCAACCATGCTAAACAATAACTGTGATGATATTAAAATGCAGCTTTGTCAATGGAAAAGGACCAACATGTTTCTTTATTTCCATCGTGAAAAAAGGGAGACAAAATATTATTAAAGTTGGGTATTGTTTAAAAAATTAAAATACTATCACTAACACCAGTAACCTTAAAGTGATACCAATACACTACTTCATTTAATATCCATGTTGTGAATGGAAGCTGTGTGTTTCCTGTGCCTGTTGTCATTTTCAGGCTCTTTGTCACGCCCCTCGGTGTCTGATACAGACGCACAAGGCACCCTTTAGTGTCAGTATGATAAGAACCTCACTTTCATCATGACCCATCCATGACCCAGAAAATGCTCTGGGAGTGTGATGACGTGAAAGATTAACACAGCAACACAGAGTGTGGGAGAGAGGTAGGGGAGGTGGAAGGATCAACTACACACATGACTTTCAACCAGGCAACGGGTGTTTGAGACCGGTGTAACGTTACCTGTGTACCTTAGTTTATATACATATATTCAGCCCAAACATGATGTTTTTCCAAAACCCTAAGTGGTTGTGTTTGAATTCACCACATGTTTACTGTGACCCTGTGCTGGGCTACCAAGTACGTTAGAAGGTGAGCCCAAGGAAACGACTAAATTCAAAATTAATTTGCAGCTTTCTCTGTCCCCACCCCAGCCAAGAGCCCTGCAGCAGCAGCTTTCTCCCTCTCCACATCATTTGCTCGCCTCAAGGCGCTTTTTTTTTTCCAGCAGAACAACATGTACCTGCTTGCAGCCTTTGAGGCAGGGACGTCTACAAGCAGGAACCACTTGCCAAATGTACCCAGTTGTCGCCTCGGAGCACTGGCCCTTCACGGAGGCGGCCTGTTTGGTACACACCTTTAGAGCGCCATGGAGATTGAGCAACTGAAGGAAAAACGATCTTTGGAGCAAAGCTGCACCTCAGCTGCAGCACCACAGACAGCGAGACACTCGCTCCAAGAAAAGGTGCCCTCCAGCCACTACACCTCTAATGGTGATATCCCAGCATGACCGGTGTCAGGTTTTGGACACACAAGCTTGGTGCGCTGATGCTGTTTTCAGCACCAGAACCAGCACCACGACCAGCACTGGCCCTTTCGAGGCAGCCTTACCGTGGGCTGTAGGGGAAGAACACTCGCTCCACACAGTGGCGCAGAAGGCTACAAGCTGACGGCGAACGATGTTAATAGATGCTCCACAGGCGTGTGCGCACCTGCTTACGGAGCCCAGCTCAGTGTGGCACAGTCTCCGCACATGAATATATGTATGTTGAGGCTGGTTTCAAGAGGCTACACGTTATAATTCCTGCTGTGGTTAGGCCGCCTCTGCCTTGGTCCAGTTTGGCATAAAAGGCGAATGCTAACCATCCCCCCCCCCCTCACTGAAGTCAGACCCGGCATACTGGAAAAACCCCTGTGTTCCGTCGTTGGGGGTTCCCTTCAGAAGAGTGACTTCACACATACAGTACACAGTACACAGACGCTTCTCTCTTTGGCTGGGGTGGAATGTGCCTCTCTCAAGTCTTAGGTGGAAAACGGAAGAATCCTCCATCCCATCACATAAACTGTCTAGAGCTGTCCAAGGTGCTGAAAGTGCACTTTGCTCCTCTGCTAAAAAACAGACATGTGAGAACAGACAATTTGACAAAGGCAGCTTACATCAACAGTCAGGGTGGCGTGCGCTCAGCCCGGCTCCTACAAATAGCCTGGACCATTTTGCTATGTGTACATCCCCAGGGTACAGACTCGCATGGCGTCCAAACGGCGTCCCAAAACAGGTGTGTGAAGGTGGGTCTGTCCGCTGCACTAGAGATTGCTCAATGTGCGCTGTGGTTCTCTAAGAACACAAGACCACCATCCCCCAAGGAAAGGATGTATTCCCTCACAGATAATGATCCACGGTTCTCTTTTATGCATTTCCACCAGTTCCTCTGATCCGTTGCCATTTAGCATGCATTCAGGAGGAGAATCCAAAGGTCATTCTGTTGGCGCCTGAACGCACAAGCGTGTCATGGCTCCTGAACATGGTGTAGCTGCAGGTGGGGAAACCATGGCATCTCCAATGTGCTCCAGATGCACTGTTATAGCTGGACAGTGCAATCCTCCCCTTCCCTGCGATAGGCCGGTGGGTGTGGGCCTGGCTACTGGACAGGAGCAGTTGGAAAGCTTAGGGCTACCCCCTGCAGTGGTGCGCACTATCCAGGGCACTACATCCCCTTCTTCTACAGCGTTTTACGTGAGTAGAAGGTCTGCATTTCAGCGCTGGTGTGTGGAGAGAGGCTTGAATCCCACGTCATGTCCCATGCCTCTTGTGTTAACCTACCTTCAAACGTTGATGGATATCAATGCGGCCGCATCCACAGGTAAAGCGTATGCTGCAGCCATTTCGTCCTGCCAAACAGACTACGGAGAGAGATTGTTTTATGTGCATCCTTTAATAAAGTGCTTTTTGAAGGGAGTCAGGCGACAGAAACCTATTGTGACCCACGGTGGGATTTATTGCTGGTGCTGCGCACTCTTGGAGGTCCCCCTTTTGAGCCGTTAGCCCATATCTCTCTTAAGATGCTATCTCTCAAGACGGCACTCCCCCTAACCATGACATCGGCGGGAGAGTAAATTACCTATTTACGCTGTCCTGCCGTTGTATTAGAGAGGACAGATGCACAGCAACCTTACACTCTTTGTCTGCGCATATTGTACACATGTACAATATGCGCAGACAAAACAGTGCTTGTCTCACTGGCTGTGTGATGCCATCGCATAAGCCTACAATGCAGCGGGAGTGGAGACTCCACAGGGCGTCTGGTCACACTCAAAGAGAGCTTTTTCCTCATCCATGGCTCTCCTCAGAGGGATGACAGAGGCAGACACCTACACAGCGGTATCCTGGGCTTCTCCCTGCCCTATCATATGTTTCTAACGAGATGTATCTCAATCCTGCCCGACTCATTCAGTGATAAATGTGCTAGATGGCAGATAAAACGTTGCCAATCTAGTGCTTTTATGCACGTATCAAACGATGTGATGATCTAATCCGATCATCACAGTCTAGCTGGGCTGCATGGAGGCCATTAGGTACAGATTATGTGTCCCCACTCTTCTGCAACAGCAGTGCTGTTTGAAGAGAGTGTAACATATTTTACTCAACACAAGGCTGAACTTGTGTTACCCATGGCACAGTCAGTGCCTTCCTGCCTTAGTACACGTGACTCTATGGTTTGTGAACTGGTGTTACAGTGGGGCATAGACTACATCAACGTAAACAAAGCCTTTTTAGAAGGCAAAGCTGTTATACGTCGATTCGCAAGTGGGGACATGAGAGCGACCCATGAGAAACAAATCTTCCGCATGCAGGCGATGGTCTTAGTGGGTTATGGCTATACTCATATAGTCTACAGCTACAATACATAACTAACATAATTGTGCTACTGATGACAAAAAAAGCTGATCTTTCCTGAAAAACAAAAGCATTTGTAACACTGAGAACAACCTATAGTTTTCTGACAACCACTTAGGTTTTTCAAGAGATGTGTTCATACCATCGACTCCTGTCTTATAATAGTATGTATACCATCACGTTATAAAGGGAGAAGGGTTTTATATATAAGTGGATGGTCCGCTGATAGCGTCCTCTGTTTGAGATTCTCTGGTCCTCCAAATTCCCTCAAATCTCAGCGCTGTCAAGAGAGTTTGCAGTTGGTTAACGCTGGAAATTAGCATGCCGAGATCACGCAAAAGATACATACATGTTGTTCCCTGAATGAGGATCTTGCAGTAATTTCAATAAAACAAAATGATTTTACTATGAATGCTGGTTTGTCTGAACCTTCAGGTGAGTTCAGGGTTGGAAGGTTGGGCATGCAAAGTGTCTGATGGTACTTTTGGCTATGATAGCTGTTCACATCCTACTAACACTTGGTCCTTTTAACCATGACTGGTATTGTTGCAAATCCTTAACCATTGATGTTGCAGATCTGAAAATATTCTTGTAAATAGTTTTTTGAAAAAAGGTTGTTTAAGAAGCCACAGGCATCTGTACATGAATATTTGCTTCCTTCAGAAGAAAACAGTACAAAACTAAATCATCAGGATTTTATACATGAACCCTAGTGTATACGAAATAATATAATGATGACAGGACAACATGTGAATATTTGTTAATTATTCATCTTGTGAAGGCCAATTACTGACTAAATAGATTTTTAACAGGAGCCAGCTTCAGTATAATGGTGCTGCAGTGGGTCTATGGAGACCATCAGTTGTCTCTGTGCTCTCTAATGCAGAGCAGCCGTTACTTTTCTTCCTCTTCCATTCAGCAGCTCCTTGAAAGCTGTCGGCTGGTTGCGGTTTGGATGGGACAGCTCCAGTTTGGCCACACTCGCCTCTCTCTGTGGCCAGCTTTTACAAGCTTTGGTTAAGCAGAACAGAGAAATAGAATGAATAAAAGGAGGAAATAAATAGATTTTAATTAATTGTCCATACAAAAAAACCTCAATTGTGGGTTGTTTTTTTCATTTCTCTATTTCTCTCTGTTCAGCATCCCTTTAGGGAGCACTCAGTCGTCGGTCGACCAGCCAAGGCCTCGCAGAAACACACAGCATATGCCAATCCCACAACCCACCCTGCTTGATAAGGTCTCTCTCTCTCTCTGTTTCTCTCTGCCTCTCTGTCTCTCTTGGCCACCCAGCAGTGGCATAGGGCTGGAATCTGCCACTCATTAAGGTGAACTGTGCCAAGGCCTGTGCTGCTCGCTGCCAAGGCTTTAGTGGCTGGGTGTGTGATGGGAAAATCAGTGAGTTCATGTGTGTGTGTGTGAGCTGGTTCCAGGGGTTTCCATGGAGGGAGGTCATGGTGTGTATCCAGGAGAAGGACGAGGAGGAGGTGCAGGAGGGTGTAGACCCTTGGTTCACCTCCTCATCCTGGGTTTCTAGTGGCTCCAGTAGGGAGGGATGGATGGATGGGAAGGAGGGTGAGTTGGCTGCTGTGTGTGCTACCACGAGACACTAAGTCGACTGAATTGGCAAAACTAAATCTCAATATCAATCACAAGAGCGTTGTTACATTGCTGAGAATCAAAGTTCACCAGAGCAGCAACCAAAGCAAAACATTCTGGTAGCAATAACAACAGGAGGTGAGTGGCCGACACGTCTTATTAGGCTTGTGTGTTGGAGAGCGTTTTTGAGTTCATCTTTCAAAAAGCTTAAATTACATTTGTCTTCCATTCATTTAGACAATTTTGCTCAACATGCCTTATGATAAGTAACTGGAAAACTGGAAACGAGAGCTAGATGTCATCCACAATTAAGAGTGTTTGGTAATACAGTACAGGTACTGACTGGTGCTTGGCACCTTCTACTAACAGTGTTTGATTATGAGCAGCACCCTACATCTGGCTTTAAATTTGGATCTCCTGATTTGGCAAAAGTATAAAGTTGAGAGATACTCAGAGGAGGGAAAGCTGAAACAATACAATAAGTAACCAAAAAAGTAAAAGGGGGTACATACATATTTGACTTAAAAAGAGCATTGTAGATGACTGTAGCCCTGATTGTTGTTTGACGTGTTTCAAAGTACAGTTTCATGTCATGCTTGAACTGGCGAATGTCCCTTCTGACTATTTGCATTTATGGATATAAAACCTACCATTACAAATGAGAAGCTTTAAAATAAAGGCAACCTCTGTCCGGATCATTTTCCCATTATAAAGAATAATATATCCTTTCTGTAAATTCATCTTTTAATCCCACACATTTAAAATGTTTGAATCAATCCAGAAAGATTTAACATAATTAAGAAGATCATGGAGAGTTTCTGTGCCAATATTACAGATTGCTACTTTTCCTCATAGGTGGTGGGACAGAGTAGGTGATCTCTGGGACCTACTGAAGAAAAACATACAATTTATACCCCATGTAAGGTGAATAAAATTATATTTATTCAAGAAAACTATATTTTTACTATACTGCTCTTTCGTGTTGAAAGGGGCTGAGGTACTCATTCACGTCGAAAAAGTCCTGCTGAGATGATTCAGGCACTTTTGTTTTTTGTGGAGCAATGGCTGCTAATGGATGCGAAGTGGGAGCCAGCGGTGGTGGGATTGTGACGTGAATGACTCTACAGCTCAAAATTGCAATTTTGCGCTGTAGATTCCCATTCTAAACACTTCCTCATGATGTCACTGATGATGTCTACTTTGGCCATAGATTGACTTACTTCTGCACTTTACTCTGCTGCCCACCTTGCAGTGAACGCTGCTCTCATTGTATAAATCCACCACGATAATGTACATTATTGTCGGCACAGTCAAAGATGGAAAGGAGAGGATGTTGCTATGATCACAGGTTTATGTGTCTGCATTACTTCATTAGAATGTTGGAATATATTTGTGTAGAGACCTTGCAGTGTGTGTGTGTGTGTGTGTGTGTGTGTGTGTGTGTGTGTGTGTGTGTGTGTGTTTGTGTGTGTGTGAGAGTGGTGGGAGGTATTGCATGGCGAGCTTTAAGTGTGTCAGTGGGGTGCACGGCAGATAAAATAGTCCGACTTCATCATTACACACCAGATTCCCTTTTCAAAAGACGCTGAGCCTCCACATGAATATTTCATTCTGTGATATCTGGGCCAATTAGGTGCTCATACACACCCACACCTTACACTCATCTGTCATATTTAGGACACATGCACACACACATAGACACCCTCACACCCCCATATATATATATTTTTTTGCCCAAAATAACTGTCTGTTCTTTTATTCCAGTTGAAACCTTTTATAGTGTAATGGTTACGAATAATCTCTAAGAAAACAGACACATTGCAACCCAACATACTGTGTAGTGTAATGTATGGAAGTGTGTATCCGCTGTAAGAACTGCAGGGACTCAAACAGCAGATCTGAGAAATGAATTGGCTGTAAAGAATTTTATTGAGTCAATATTTATAGTCAAATTATTTTACATAACTACAAGAAATATTGGCAAATTTCTGTAAAAAACATTTCCTTTCAACAATTGACAGTGAAATGCATTAAAGTGAGTGCATTTACTGTATGTGCCAGCAGAAAAAAAGGGAAAATAACTACTATCTTAAAGCCAGCATACAAATCTGGAAATAAAATAAAATCCAATACTACGCACATCCACATTTACTCACAATAGCATGTTGAGTATTTTTCCTATAAATGTAACACATACCATGTTACCTTCAAAGATGTTTTGTATCTCTCACGTGTGCATATTCAAATAAAAAGCTAAAATATTCTATGTAATAATAATCTGAATATTCTTTATGACTCTGTGATTCATAGTAATTATGCTTCTTTAGCTTTTGTCATTTTATAGTGTAATTTAATCAACAAATGTATCAATAGTGACACATCATTTTATAAAATTCACCCAGTATTAAAGCCATATTGCAGCCATATTCCACCAGGACATTAATAGATCTAAGGTTCTCTTCATGTCTTTAAATGTTATACGTAAGTAAAAGCAACAGAGGAGAGCGAGGCAGCAACTGCCTTGCAAAAAGTCATGAATCTTTCTAAAAGTGATTACAAGCAGTGCTAATTTATGGAGTGGGATATCTTTTTTTTAATTAGCAGCATTGCTTTCTGCGGAAAAAAAGTGATTGTGAATTCAATGCAGATCTAAGTGTGTTCATGAATAAACAGTAGCAGAAACTAGATTCAATGTACAAATATAATGCAGACGTTTTGCATATGGTGTTTCTTAGTTTGAAAGCATGTATTATGCTAATGTGCTTTTAAATACTTTTCAATACACTCACACTGAAAATGATACAGGAGAAGGCTTAGCTGCATTGTGCAGATGTATAGGCATATGTTTACGGTATTACTATTAGGAAGCAGCTTTGTTTGGAGACTTTGTTCATATTGCAGTTTCAAATACAAATGCACTGAGTTGAGATTGGTGTAATGATTTGGTAAAGAGCATTTAAACTTAAAGCTATTCAGTCTACAGTACATATATACTATTGTTGCAGCCAATACTTTAAAAGACATTTAAGTGACAATTGCAGGTGACAAATATTCTTTTAGAGACCTCAGAAAATGTTCCTATTGAGGCTTTCAGGGGGTTTCGAGTGTCAATCAATTTTTCACACTGAAAAGTGTCATTGTATTGCCTACACTTAGTTTTTTTCATTTAATTAGATTTTCTCACACGTTCTCAAGTTAAAACATAATCTACACTTTTGTCAAACACTTAAAAGGACACTGGCAAAGCACCAAGATACTTTCATAAACATCAGACAACACACTACTTCATACTGTAATCACAGCACTTTGAGGTACTCATCAAAAATGTAAACTCTCACGCTGAATTGTTCTATTACAACCTTCATGTAGAACCATAATTGAAAATGCCACTTATGTCATGTTTGATTATATTAAAGTCAAAATGGTACATTGGTAAGATTACAACGGAAAAGAGAAGCCTTGGTCTCATCTCTAAAACTAGTTGTCACTTTCTACCTTCTGCCACTGCCAGTAACGTTACAAGTTGTACCTCTTTTGGCTTTGGGATATCAGCTCAGCTCTGCTCAGCTCAGCCCTTTCTCCCAATAAAACTGAGTGTTCTTAGTGATCTCTTTCATGAATAGATAATAGACTTATCTTTCAGAAATAATATGACGATCAATCAAAAACAGCCACATGTAGCGTCTTCATACATTATATTACGCAAAAATGTGCTTAACATACATACAATCTGATTTATTGTCTTAACTCTGTGCTGAAATTATTTTTTGCTGGACTGTCAGAGGTGCAGGTTTATGAGTCTACACCGTAATGATGGAGGCAATTGTCAGTCTTTCATTTTGGACTACTTTATAAGGGAGTTGAAAACAGGTAGTCGTCAAATTGCAATACAAAGCCAAAAACCATCCAAGTCCATATGCAGATTTCCCAGCAGGCCTTGTACGCTTTCACTCTTTCCAACCAAAATTACACCTTTATCCACCCCTCCCCCCCCACGAATCCCGACTCCACCATTTCGCTCTTATCTGCTTGCCTCATATCTCCAAATCCCTTTTTATTGGGATTTATCGAGGCTTTTATCACTTTTCATATAAAAAGGATGGGGAGTATTTCCCCTCCTTTTAGCAATGTTGCCCATTTACGGCACAGAATTGGCGCAATTTCCGATCTCTCTACTTTTCTTTCCTGACAGTCACATTAGCATGTCATTACTGGGGCTTTCTCTGCCCTCCCAATGGATCTGAAGCTCCAAGGACCAAGCACTGGAGAGACAAAGGGCACCAGCTGCACCCACTTCTCCTCATCCATCTCTTTATCCCTCCCTCTCTCCTCATCCCTCTTTTTCTCTTCATTCCATGCTTGGCCTGACTTGGCGACATCCTGACATTATGGATAGGTTTTGATTTGGCCGGCAGCCGAGACTCTGGCGATTGTGGCATCTTGTTGTTTTTCATTTACATCCAAGCCTTTAATTTCAGTTTTTTTATGTGAGATGATACGTCAACAATATATGTGATTAGGCTCATTCAGCTGTAAGAGCGAGTGGTATTTAATTGCTGATAATATGGGGTTTTAATTGGCAAGGCTCAGAATGGGCTAGCCGACCTCCCAAGCTCTGTAATCACTGGGTTTGTCTGCTAGAACAGGTTTATATGTCAAGGACCTTCAAACAGATATGTCAGGCCACATAGGAATGTTTGAGGCATGTCTCAGCGAGGCCATAGTGAATAAAATTTCACTGAATCCCTAGATGACACTGATTACCCCTGGAACTACCATCATGGCAGCTTGTTCTCACTCCCAGAGTGTCAAATACAGACACTTAGACAGTGGCCTGGCCCTCTGCATCTTGATACCAACGCACAAAGCACCCTTTAGCGTTTGTATTATACACATCAGGCTTTCAACTACCTCCATGTAAACCCAATAAATTCTGCTAAGGGCAAGAAGAAGGGAGGGGTGGTGGATGGGTCAAACAAACAGTGCTTTTACTCAGGGGACTGGCATTTGGGTAAACGTTAATCATTGACTACTGGATGCCTCTGAACACTTTTTAAGGACATCAGATATCCCTAAATTCCTCTCTCGAACCCTAACCAAGGACCTGCAGAATGACTTGTTCCTTGCAGGTCCACCAACAAGTCCTGAAACACTTTCAAGACGTGGAGGGCCCTACTCCTAGAAAGCCTTCAGAGAGCACTTGGAGCTTTTGTGAAACAAATCCTATTGGGGAACTCTCAAAGACCCTCTTTATTGGTTACTGGAAGCATTTTAAGAACCTCTGTATGTCTCTAATTGTACTTAAGAACTCTGCTGGTCTTGTTGAATGATCTTAACGTCTACAAGTACGCCAGTGAGTCCTGAAACCCTTATAGTACTCTTCTCCTAGGATCATTTGTAACGCCCCTTAAGACCTTTGCTGGCCTTAGATTTAAGTCAACTCACAAAGATCCCTAACGGTCCCTGAAAAATCTACAAAAACCCATTGAGATTCCATTCAAGTATCTCAAACTCTTGTAAATTCTTCCCTGAACACTTGTGTATGATCATACCTAGATGTCTTTAAAATCCTTATGAACCTGGCCCCCGGAACCTCTTCAAAAACCCGGATTGCATCAAGGACCCCTTGAACAGCGAAGCCAATTTAAAAACTATTATGTCAAAAGATTTAAAGAAAAAAGGAATTCAGGAAGCAGGGGCAAGTGACAGCTTTACTCACCGACAGAGTGTGACAACTTGATCATCATTCATGTCTTTCATCATTCCAGCAGGACTAAGCCCCGTTGTTAAAACCCACCAGTCCACCGCTGGACCGGCTTAGAGCTCAGAAAAAAATCCCTCCCTTCTTAACCAGTCTGACCAGTCACATCCTCATGTATGAATATGTCACATAGCAAATCCTAGGACAGGGGGGGCCTTTATAATCAACTTTTTAATCCTTAATCCCTAATGTGTCCAATCCTGTAACCTGGCTGACCTGCCATGTTAGAGGAGGTTGAAGAGATCAGTGTTAAAGTTAGATGTTCTTTAAGAAATTCACTTTCTTCTCTGTCAGGCTGAAGCTTCCTTTGTGTGCTACATGTCAGTCCTCTGCTTCATTAGAAGCTCTGCTGGGTACGACATTACACTTACCTGTCACTTGATTTGATTTTTTTATTCATGACAACTGCTTGATATTAGACCGAAACTTAATTATTTTGCTTACTTCCCCGTCTGATGTTTGACCCCACTGCTGTAGGTATGAAGATTGCATGACTGAAAAATCAACAGACATTTAAATATGTTTTATTTTTTTCTGACTCTATTATCTAACATATAGAAAATGACCTATCCCTTCGCCCCAAACTGAGATTGTTTGATGAAGATGACAAAATTACAGAGTAACCATAAAGTTTTGTAAACACCTAATAAAAACATAGTTCATTTTATATTGGGAAAAAATCTTAAATTTGTAAAAAGTCATTCACAAAGAAATGTACAGAACTATTAGCTTTACAAGTAGACTCCAGGTGGTACCATCGCGTGTTCATGGATAATTTGTCTTCTAGTATTGCACTGTTGAACAAACTTTGAAACAAATATGACATAACCTCTGTGCGAGGAGGCTGCACCTTATGACTGTAGGGACTTGCCACTCAAAATGGCTGCTTAGCCATTAAACTCAGTTTCCCAGGATCCTTAAATTTTTCAACTTAAGTGGGAAATTTCCCTCAACTTTGCAGCAGCAAGACCTGCTCTGAATATCATCTCCTTGGCTCTCAGGTATAGCTTACTACACATACAGAACTTTTCTTTAAGGACAGGGACCTAAAAAGACTCTGGTTGGAGCAGTACCCAAAGCTAACCCAGAGTAAACAAGTTTACCAGCTGACTTTTCCAGCAACAAGGAGCAACAAGCAAGTTAGCACCGAGCTGCTAACTCAAAAGGAATTAAAGCTGAAAGCAGCGATGAACGGGCCCTCGCATCCCCCCGCATGTCGGACAGCGTGTCCACGAGTCAGAATTTTTTTCCCCGCGTGGACTGCCTGATGCTGGAAATTATGCTTTGCAAATAGTCCACCGCGTCCTGTATTCGCTGTGTGGCGCTACAGAATCTGCGCAAACATGCATTATGTTGCTCTATATCAAGTCTAAACCACATCTTGTAAAAGTCATGTAAATCGGATGCCGTTTGTCAGAAAACGCAGATTTCCTTTCGCCACCAGGTGGCGCTGTGAGTAATAGTGAAAATTAGCTTGTAGACATCCTCAGGCCATGAGTGTTATCAAGTATGGGAAGTTTAGGACCGTTTGGAACAAGTTACATCAGCTTTTTTGATGGGGAATCACGTAGAGTAGCCGCCCGCTACGGCTAAGCCATTCAACCAAACGCAAAGCTTTTAATAATTTTTAATCACAAAGGTTCTCAGATTGTAGGCTACTGACCAAATTTGAAGAGGATCAGACAAATTCCCTCGGAGGAGTTCGTTAAAGTATAGTGACTACAAATGGACAAAAATCTATCAAAAAATGACACAAAAATCTAAATTGCCAACATCCGGTATGGTGTAGAGCAGTGATTCTCAACTAGTGGGACCTGTTTTCAGTGGGTGGCGGACCTTTGCTTTAAAAAAGCAATAAATAAATAAAAAATAAATATTGTGCTTTTATTTTGAAGGGAATTTTGTATGTAGCGGAGTTATTCACACTCCTTAAGCCCTAAGCCTATTTGTAGGCCTCTCCTACATTCTATTATATTGAACAGACCCCTCATGCTTTTGATTGACAGAATCGTTAGCCAGTCAGAATTAAAAACGTGGCCCTCGTAAAAATACGTGATATTGTGGTAAATCTTTTAGTTGCTTATATTAGTTGTGTAGATTTGTGTTTGGAGTTTCTAAAAATGTCTTAGATTGTTTGTATTATCCAGAATTTTTTATTTTGTTTTGGTATATAACATGTACACATTCATAAATTGTACACATGCATAAATTTACTTTTTTTCGACGGTATATGCTACTAATCTGCGCACGACGGACCCGAATTTGGTTCCGTTGGGCTTAACAGTATTTGTCCTTAATGCCTTGTAATGCTAATAGGCAGCCATTTCACAGTATAGAGGAATACCCACAAAGTTTGTTTTCATGCTAATTGAGTGAAACGCAAGTACAACACCGACTACATGAGATATGGATTTTCTTACATTGAGGACAAAAGAGGACAAAAACCTCAGTGTGTTTTGTGCAGCAAGGTTCTGCACAAGAAAGCACAAAGCCGTCAAAACTGAAGCGGCATTTGTTGATCAATCCGCAGCGGATGAACTGAAAACTAACCCTCTTTCAAATGACACGATACGTACGTGACTGAAGACATGTCGGATGACATCAAACAACAGACCACAGCTAGATATAAGGCAAGCGGTCATTTTGCATTACAAATGGACGAATCTACAGACACAACAAACAAATCAGTTTTACTGGTTTACGTGAAACATGTGGGACGGGGACTGACAGGAACTAGAGAGCTCCCTACTACTACGACTGCAGAGGACATCTTCAGCTCAGGTTCAAACTGCACCATCTTTTCATTAAATACATTTGAGAAGTTGAATATTTGGGTCGCGGCTTGTCATTAAGGGGTGATGGTGGGTCCCGCAGCCAGACCAGTTGAGAACCAGTTTCAACCACACTGGCCAAACTTATTTATTTGACGGCCATGTAGGGATTGTTTTCCTGGAGTGTATGTACGACCAGATGTGTATTTTAAGCACAGCCTATGGTTCACATTGAACTATGTATAATGCTGAGATATAGCCAGTTTGATGAGTGCAGGACTAAATGTGTCATTATGCACATTACACAAATGCAGACAGTTACATACAGATTAATGACCGACCACTTTCCTCTCCTTTCCCTCAAAAAGGAAATACCACATGACCAAACAAAGACCTTTTCAATGTTATGAAACATGTCAATACAAGCGAGTGTAATGAGGAGGCTCTGGCTGTAACAGTCAGGCTACTTATTCACAATCTTAAACTCATAACATTATTTTAGTGCCATTTGAAGAAACTCAGTAAATTAGTTCAAAAATGGAATAAACTTTGACCTTAATAGTATCTATTTTTAGCAAAGCTTCAACAATAAATATATATATATATATATATATATATATATATTTTATTTCCGCACTATATTTTATATATATATATATATATATATATATATATATATTTATATATGTGTATATACACATATATACAGTATATATACATATATACACACATATATACATACATATTTATACATATTCATACATTTACATGCATATAAACATACATACAGTATATGTATGTATATATATATATATATATATATATATACATACAGTATATGTATATATATATATATATATATATATATATGTATACGCATATATACATATGCGTATACATATATGTATGATTATTATATGTATGATTGACTATTGTATCTGAAGTTATGTGTGTGTGTGTGAGACAATTATTCCGTGTTCTAATTTATGCGAGGAGTCCTGTCACTCAAGATGTCAGTGATATCACTCTAGATTCTAGAGTGATGTCACTGACATCTTGAGTGACAGGACTCCTTCTACTAGAAGGTATTCTCTACATATTGGACAAACCACTTGGCAGTCACACAGTGGAGCTGATCGGATTAGAGATACTGCTTAAGAGTTTTTTCTCATTATGCCTAACTTTCTGATACCAGTGGATCATCAAGAAACATCGGGAAATGTCCATCATTTGTGGAAGGAGAAGGCCACTTTTCACGTTATGACTGGCGTTTAATGACTTTCATGAATAGCTTTTGTTGGTTAGTTTAGCTGTAAAGATTAGTTCAAGTCTTGCAGCAGGTACACGGTAGGTATAGGTATCTCTCTCTCTCCTCTCTCACAAGTTTTTCCTCTTTGATTTTCTTTTATTGTTATTTTGTTATATTCAGTGCTTGAAGTGGAAAAAAGTGACAGTTCTCCCTTTATTCAAATGTTGGTGTGTTTTTATGTTTAAATATCTGTTGTCACTGTAAAGACACCATTGAGGGATCTACGTGACTTGCGGTCACCAACGCGGGTGCGACAAGTGATACAGTCACCATCGAGGGATCTATGTGACGTGCGGTCACCAACGGGGGTGCGACAAGTGATACAGTCACCATCGAGGGATCTACGTGACGTGCGGTCAACAACGCGTGTGCGACAAGTGATACAGTCACCATCGAGGGATCTACGTGACTTATTTACGTGATTTATTCTCCCCAACTGGAAATAAATGTAGCTTATTAATTTTTAAAATTCATGATGAAGCGTCTTCAATGTCATAAGGTTTTCCTTACTAAATTTGAGACTGATCTGGTCAACTGGCTAGGAGGAGTAAATAAAAGTATAAAATGTGACATTTCCTTTTGCCAGCAGGTGGCACTATGAGTTATTGAACATCTTGGCATTGATATATGCTCATTCTTGAATTAGCATCATGCATATGTAATTTTTTTGCAGATTGAATAATGTACCTTGGAGTTATAACAACTTTATTGTTCATGCCGAATGAGGCAAAATGGCCGCCACGTCAAGGTTCTTCCATGAAAACTCACCAATTTGATAATTTTCATCACAAAGGCCTGAAGAGCATCCTCACCAAATTTGAGGTTGATCCCATGAATTCTGTAGGAGTTTGTTAAAGATCAAAGGCTGAAATCTGCAAATGAAATGAAAATGGCGGGTTTACTGTAGTGCCCCCTAGTGGTTGAATGAAATAAAAATGTCAGGGTATGTTACAGGATGCGATGTGCACATAAGCTGCAAATTTTGTGATTTTAGGACAAATGGTTGAGAAGTTGTGTATTTTGATATATAAGCCACACCCCTAAGAAGTTTATTGGTCCATATCTTGTAAACACAAAGAGATATCAAAAAGCTTTTGATAACTTTTGATGATGTAGATTCAATAATGGTTCAGATCAAATTTGGTATCAATCGAAATCAGTGTGTAGGAGAAGTCTGCAAAAATGTGTTTTTCACAAAATTCAAAATTGCGGAAAATCTAAGAAGGTGGATTTTAAGGATCTGATAGGCGTCTTTGTGGATCTAGAGGAGGTGGACATGTGTGTTGAATTTCAAGTAAATCAGACATACTGGCTGAGTGGCGTCGCCGGTCCAAATTCTAGGGGGCCCTAGAGAGCCATTATTTACACACAAATATGCAACCTATATCAGATGGCTATATTCACCTGGCCTGACAAGTGTGCAAAATTTGGTGAGTTTTTGAGTATGGCAAGTCTCCCAAATATGCGCCCAATGTACTATGTGTATTTAAATTTCAATAGGGCCTTTCGCAGCCCGACATTTTCGGTTGCTTGGGCCCTAATTAAGGACTGAAGCAACCGGTTGTCCCTCAATCGAAACCATCGGAACTCCTCACAGCAAGGATTGCATCTTTTGACACCAGTACCTAAACTTTTTTAAGCTTAGCTCCTCTACCACCGACGGAATCGCCAGCTAACACAGGAATACCTTTTACTCCATGGACTTGGTAATGTAACTAGTCCTAGTCTAGCATAGTGTTAGCACAGTGACACACAGCTAAGCAAGACTGTTTAACTTCAACTTCTGTCAATGTATATGTATTGATTTGATTGATTGAGCTTTATTGTTTTGATGTGTCATTGTAATCCGGATATTTGGGGAGCTGGCCTCGTCACAATTGATTGTTAGTTGTGCTTCACACAGACACAAGGTCCTGCATGCACACTAAACATCTTTTCTTATCTGACATCACACACACTGTGCTGATTGAACACGTGTTCAGACAAGACAAAGAGACCAAGTGGCTGAGGTCCCAGCAGCCATGTTCGATTCAGCCATCGTTGTAGTTTCTTATTTTGTAGGCCATGTGGCATCAGTCACCATTTGAACCCAGAAAGCCATTCTTTGTCCCTCACACACACACACACACACACACACACACACACACACACACGCATTACCTTTGGTTTGCTTAGTTAGATTATATCGTTATCAAAATTATAATCTATAATGCTGGTCTGTTTCATGTTGTACAAGAGTGAATACTGCTAACCCCGCTATGTCAAAAACAAAATCCTTAAACTTTAATTTACTATTGATGGTGATTTTTGGTCATAGTTGTTTTTGTATTGTTAAGAAAGGTGGTGCCCCGAGGTGTTTATTGTAAACTAAAAAAAATTATTCAAAATAATGATTCATTATTTTTGATGATTAACAGGTTAATAACTTTTGATAGACATTCCAATCCCTTTTTAAGCTACAGCACCAAGTTTCTTAAAAGCTCTGATCTTGCACGCTGCGCCAACTTGCGCAGGCTGTGATTACGTCATTTTCTGGCGTGCTACGGCGAGTACAAACTAGGCTTTATGATGTCTATGTAACGGGTCTATTATTGAAGTGTATTGTTGTTGATGTCTGTGGTTTCATTGCTGTCTGTTTATCTGACATTTGCTACATGGCACATGATGAATTTCCTCAAGGATTAATACATATCTGTCCATCAAAAACAAAAGAAGTAATTATGTATCAAGGCAATAAAAAACTATTGTTGATCTTTTAAGAAGGGTCTGGAGTCTCCAGGACCCCAGACAGATCATTACAATAAGTAGAAAGTACAGCTGTTTTTCCCCTTGTTTCAGTAGGTCTGTGGGGACCATACGATGAGTGGACTGGTAGCTTGAGAGGTGCCAGTTCACCTCCTGGGCACTGCTGAGGTTCCCCTTAAGCGAGGCACCAAACTCCTAACTGCTTGCTTTAGTGTAGGCCTGTATGTGTAATGGGTAATAACAACAGGGTCTACAAATTGAATTTCCCCAATGAGAGTTAGTTTTAAAATAGTTTTAAAATATTGGAATATCAATATGTGTTGTTTAAACTATTATTATTATTATTATTATTATTATTATCACTTCAAAAAATAGCTTTAGATTCCTTCAACATATACGAAACAATAAAAACAGTTATTCTAGCCTGTAATCCGACTGAATTGCCATTTTATTTTACTTAATTGATTTAAGGACACATGCTTTGGGAAAAAACGGTTCAATAAGAAAAATTAACATTGTAAAAACGCAACTGAGGCACCTTAGAATAAGTAGAGTTAGTGCTGCAAAATCTGGCAAACAACAGCAAAATACTCTATCTAGTTTTGAAAATATATTCCCACTACTCTGTTGAACCAAGAGCTAATTAATGAACAGTTATTGTCAACTGTCACTGAATGAACAAACTGGGTAACGGCATGTATCATTGCACTATCCCGTGACCCTTCCGATTTTTCTTTTGACCCCTTGTGAGGTTCACAGCCTCCGAGTTGGAAGCATTGTAACACTTGCATATAGCTGTAAAAGAAAGACGCTTTTTTAAATAAAACAAAAACCTACATTTTACAAAAAAAATATAATGTATTCCAATTCAAAGTAACTAGTTGAGCTACAGTAGCTATGACAACACATTTATCAAATGTCCATGTCCAGACAGGTCAGATTGACGCCTTATGAGAGAGGCAAAGCCTCCACTGCCCAACTGGTGCATGATGGGAGAGATATCACTTTAGCTGATGAAAGCCATACCCCATCACAGGGCATTAACTTGTTTATCTCTAAGTCAGTGACGACAGAGAGGGGAAAAGTTTCAAGCTTGATTGCTCATTGTGGGCCAGTGAGATAGAGGCAGAGACACTGCAAAACAAAAGGCAGCCAGAGAAATTTGCATGGTGCTCAATTATACATTAGCGAACATCACTTGGCAATCTGTTCATATCAATTTAATTGGATTTTAATACTGCCTGTGATCTTGTTTCCTAATTAACAGCAGCGGCTGGCAATAAAGCAGAAGCATGCACCCAGCAACACCTTTGATCCGGGCCATATGGACTTGCTTGGAGCTCATTGGTAGGGGGAGAGAAAAATATCAGTCACCTAAATATGGGCCTATGACAAGCCAGCGGAAAGGGGACTTCAGTGTGTGTGTGTGTGTGTGTGTGTGTGTGTGTGCATGATGTTGGTTCTCATCGTTGTTGAGCTCTGTGTGTGTCCATGCATGTGTGAGTGTGTCTTTCTCACTGCATGTATTTGCTGTGCGAGAGTGTGTGTGTGTGTGTGTGTGTGTGTGTGTGTGTGTGTGTGTCTATCTGTGTTGGACCTTGGATGTGTTTGTGTACATGCCTGTGTGTGTGTGTGTGTGTGTGTGTGTGTGTGTGTGTGTGTGTGTGTGTGTGTGTGTGTGTGTGTGTGTGTGCCTGCCAGGGGGTTGAGGGATCAGTGCGACCCCCAGATGGCGGATATCACTCCTACCTTGCGCCTTCATTGATTAATTTCTTCCCTGATTGGTTATGATTACTGATAAATAAAACATGATCTGGGGATCAGATGCAAATCAGCTTGGGGGGGCTTGAGGGTTGGCGTGGGGGGGGTGGGGGGGGGTGGGGCTGTTGATTGCTTTTTTAAAATCTGTTTATTTCTTGCCCCGCTGCCCTCGACTCTGGATTGGAGGGCAAAAAGACGGGAGAACTTGTTTTTGCTAACACGTGCTGCTAACTCAGGATGGCCTCTTTGAACATGCTCACCACATTTAGTCTTAACACATGTTCCTAACACTTATTTATACTTTAAGGTAATCCAAAACATAGATTCCAGGGGACATAGTGTACGCTCTTAACACAATAGTTGAAGTCTGCTGCACTTAAACAGAGCACGCTCACTGTTTAAAATGTTTGGCTAAAGACACATATTCTTATTCTCTCTTCACCCTAAAGGGTCAGCCAAAACAAGGCTCTGCCTGCTTCCCTTCAGGTGCAGTATTATCCTGGGCTGTGGATACGTGGCAGGTATAGGAATTCCCTGTGTATCTCACTGGGTGCTTTGGAGACAAAGCATCAGCCAATACCGGCTGATTCAGCGTCCCCTGGAAGCCTGGGTCTTAATGTGGAAATGTGGGTCTTCTATGTGGAGAATGCTAATTTGTAATTAGGCAGATTAGCTAAATCTGGGGAATAGAGGAGGGGAAAAAAAGATTATTGACTTATATAACAAAGTAAACAATGCAGGTCCTCGGTTAAATAATCTTGGACGGAAATCAGCTTGTTGGGAATTAGACGAGCGGCGTGGGTTAGACAGCAGACTGTTGATGAGATCCAGGCAGGGAGGATGATCAGCACACTGCAGGGCTGTGGAGACAAACCTGCTGAAATCTAACTATAAAGGTGGTCTGTATGCCTGCGTGTCTCATCCAACCTACTGCTACTACACTTAGTTTGTGTATTGATGGGGGCTCAAGGGAGTGCATTGTTAAATTTGGTGCAATATGGACATGCAACACTTAGAAAGACTTGAGAAACAAACTCTTCTCCACTCCCCCTGAGACAATGAGCGGAAAGCCTTCACAGGAACAGCGCTACTCTGCCATTGCGTCTCTAATTGTCTACGTTTTTGCCATTCACACTAATAACGTTTTGGCGGGAAAAACTTAGCTGAAGTTTAGCTGAGCTGCGCCGGTTTCAAGCAGGTGTTTGAAATCATATGCTACTGCATACTACATACTCAATCGGTATGTACTGCATACTGCCTACTAAATGATACATTAAGAATGATTTTCCCAGTAGAATACTCACACTGAAGTATATCTGACTGATCGGCCGGTTTCAAGGCACCACTTTTATTATTTGATAGTACCCAAAACTTTTTTTATTTTATTTAATTATTAGCTACTGATAGTGAAACTATTAGTACCGCACAGTAAAAGTCCTGCATTCAAGTTTTTACTTCAAGTGGAGAGTTAAAAGGGGGAGCTTTCAAATAATCTAGATAGTTTAATGAATAATAATGCGCAATGTTTTAATTGTTACATTTGGTGACTTAAATCTGAATCTGCAGTGCAACCAGTAACATCTCTTTGTCAAATAAATGTATTAGTACGATGTTTTCCTCCGAAGCAGAAGTATAACAATACCGCACAGTAAAAGTCATTCACATTTTTATTTGAAGTGAACAGCGAAACAATGAGTGAAACAATGTATTTAAATTAACTTCATGTTTGTTCAAGTTGTACCTTTCAATAAAAATGATGGATAGTTACATTAAAAATAACTCATCATATTGATATCATAAGATTTATTTTGTGGGTAAAATCTCCCATGTAACCAGTAGCATTTCTCTGTCAGGTAACATAAGTAGTAAAAAGTTGAGTGCCATATTTTGTTATATGTACTTTGCGGGCCTTTTTAATTTCAGGGTACAATGACTTCGATTTTTAGATATGAAAATGATTAAATGATGTTACTATTCTAACTATAAAGCAAGAAATCGCTATCTATCAGTATGTCCTTCGCATATCTATAGAACTCATATGACCTAGTTCACACTGGGCGGGTGTATTGATGGAGACCCAAATACATGCAGTGTTGGTGCAATTTGGACTCGGCCAAGATTAATAAACTAACTAATAAACAACAGTCAGAGCTCTGTGTAGCAGCAGGGCGGAGCTTCAGGGCTCTATGGACAGAGTCAAGCATTTGGTCTGCAGCAGGCCTCTACGCCCGTCCGTGACATGTCAAAAGATCAAATTTACTGTTTTCACTGTGAACCACCCGCGACACGGCTAAACTATGTGCAAAACCTTGAATCTTTAGAAGACACATAGCCGACACGCAGCTGATCCTCACCTGAGCCAGCTCACGAAGGTGTGGCTACTCTAACCCATTAACATGGGCGCCGAAATGAAAAGGATGAGGTTCCTCGACACCATCAGTGGCAATGCGGCCAGCGTTACAGGCCACGGCTCATTGAATGGAGTTCACTTCTGATGCTGGATGCTGGATGAACTAACTTCACAACCAAACATGATGTGTGGTTGTCAACCGCAAGCAGCACTTCTGCGGGCCAAGTGGGCTGGACATATAAAAACTAGTGCTGGGCAACAATTGCAATTTTTAATCGGGATTAATCGCATGATTTTTTTGCGATTAATCGCAATTGTCCGCTTAATAATAAAAAAAACTGAGTTAACGTGCAATAAAATAATTGTCGGCGTTAATTAATTAGTTAACGCGATAATAACGCGTTAACTTGCATAGCCCTAATAAAAACAAACACTCAAGCTGTATTAAATGTCTGTTTTCTTTCAAGTTACTTATAATGCAAACCAAACATTTTCCAGCTTCAAATAAGAAACTCATTGTGAAGCAGCTACTTCATAGGTCACAGAGAGTAGACAAGGTCTGTTAGCTGTTCTGTTGTTCAGTAATAGAGTATCGGGACACCTCAGACATGCAATCAAAGTAAACATCACCTTCCTTGCCTTTTTGTCATATGGAAAACCTATTGCACTGTGACTGCTTGCACACGGCTTGGCTTGTCACAAATACAACTTGTGGTCAAACAAAATGGTCAACCCTTACTATGGGCAAACTCTTATTCAGCACAGGCTAAAGAATAAACACACAGCCTGTGGTGTCTCTCAATATATTTGAATAAAGTCTCACCATAGGACCTGGCAAGAAGTGTTAACGTGAAACATCCAAGCCATCAATTTGCTAATGTGATGAAGACTTATCTCGATTTGCAGTTGGAAACTACACAATAACAGACAGGCAGCGAGACAAACTGGAGGTGTGGAATTTGAATCACATGGGTGTAAACAGGGCAGGGACATCTAACAGAAAAGACGCTACTGGTTGCACAATAGGACACAGCACTCACTTTTGGGGGGGGGGGGGGACTTGCCCCATCATAGGAATTTCAAGTCAGGATCACCTTTTTTATGGTTTTTCACCTGTTTTTTACTCTCTTGTCTTTTGTGAGTCTCCTAACTTTATGGGAGTGTAATATTAAATCATTGAAGCATCCATTTAATATCTTTTTTATCGCAGACTTTTTTAAGACTGTTAATTGCCATTGTTAAGCCATTTATGTGTAATATCCATACATAGGTTAGCCTACAGAGGATACAATTTGCATTGTGTATCATGTACCTGCCTCCAATCTAAAATGGGCACTTGATTTCCCTATGCAAAGTTTAGAGGTTTAACTTGACATTATTATCCCAGTTTAGAAAGGCCTCTATAAGCAAAGTCAATTAAGTGGGAGTGGAACGCTGCTCGGATTCAGAGAGGGAGAGAAAACTGTGTTTGAGAGGAGAGTGGGGAGAGATTTCAAATACAAACAAGCCCTTTAACAAGTGCACCATTGCAACGAATTCATTTTAAAGACAATGCATAAATCTACATCTAAATCTGAAATCTCCCCCTCAAAATGTCATACGTCCAGCAACCCATTCAGGGGTTCCCTTCCTGAGAAAATAGTGTATTTTACATGATAAATAGTATCATTTTACAGAAGCTAGTGTCTTTATACACGGATGTGTATCAAAAATGTACAAAGATAGGTGGAGATCTTTCATCCAAGTCATACTAGGAAGGTAGATGAAGATTCCTGTCATTTTGACTCACAAGGATGACAGTAGAGTTGTTTAGCCAATTATTTTGCTTTATTTAAATGTCATATCAATCAATCAATGATTAGGGCAGGGGGACTTTTGAAAAAAAATCTGGTATATATCCGGTTGTATTTGGATAGCTATACAGCTCTGTAGATTCTCCATACAAGCTAGTGTCTTCCAAGTATCAATAGGAAATCTCAATCATCTTTATACAAATGTAGGTTAGATTAGAATACATTGAGCATACGCTTCCATCAATAGTGTGGATCCAGTGTAGTAAACACTACACTTTAAATTTTGATTACGGTGTAGAATGTCTATTTTTGTTTTGGCCTATGTGATCTGACCTATTTATGAACCAGAGATTGCCGGATAGTAAATGTTAGTTATGTATTGTAACTTGAGATGCTATGAGTATAGGCATAGCCCTGTATAGCCCTGTGTGCATACGGGCCTCACTTACGTCCGTACTTGGACATATAGCAGCCGTGTGACTATAATTCTGTTCCCAATTTCGACCAGTATTTTTTCAGCTGGCGTAACTGGAGCCAGAGGGGACCACAGCTCAGAGAGCTACACCTATTCTCATAGAACCCAGAGTTACATTATATAGCAAACTTTCCCTATCGAATAGGCTTTGCATTCTTAGAGCTGTCGCTATTGGGTTAAGGGCAAAACTGAAGACTTGTGTGTTGGCATCACACAGCAAGTAAGACAAAAGCTGTTTTAACAGAGCTACGTCTTGCAAGTGCCCTCTGTAATGAAAAAATCAGTTTTGTCCACGTTTATGTTTACCACATGTGCAACAACCTGAGACAGAGACTGGGCAAAGTAGCGTAAACACTTCTTCTTCCTCGTTCTGATGAGGCGGAGGGAAGAACCCCTCAAGACTATTGTCGACCGCTAGGTGTTTGTTAGAACTTCAGATGTAAATGAGAGATTTGGCTGTAAAGTTGCTGCGCTTCAGTTCTTTCTAGTAGAAAGGCAGCACATCAAGTCACTCACTCTCATGGCGGATGTCATGGCTAGGAGGAGCGCTGTCTTGAGAGATAGCATCTTGTGGGAGATTTGGGCTATCGGCTCAAAAGGGCATGCAGCACCAGTGGTAAAAAACAGTGTGGTGGTAGAGAACGCACAACAGAGAAACAATTTTCTGACTCCCTTCAAAAAGCGCTTCACCTAAGGACAGCACAGCGCACCAACACTCAAAAGCAGACCATCTACTCGTGTAACACACTGACACACTGTAATAAAGGAGGCTGTAGTGCCCTGGACAGTGCACACCACTTCAGAGGGCAGTCCTAGCCTTTCCAAGAGATCCCGTTCAGTGGCGAGGCACAAAGCCATTAGCCTATCTTCACGTGGTGGAGGATCGCACCATCCTGCTGTGACAATGCATCTCGTGGGAGCTGCCACTGTTTCCCCGCACCATGGTTGGTTTGTGCGTTCTGGTGCCAGCAAAGTGACCGTTAGAGTTTCTTCCTGAATGCACACTTAAGATGAGTGATCAGAGGAACTGGGGGAAATGCTTAAAGGAGAGCTCTGGGTCATGGTCTGTGAGAGAGGGCATCCGCTCCTCGTGGATGGTGGTCTCGTACGTTCATGGAGAACCACAGTGTGCATTGTGCATTCTGTCTTGGTGGCGAACAAATCCACATTCGCCTACCTGAACGAGTGTGGGTCACAGTGTCCACTTGTTATGGGACGGCCATGGCTGTTTACTACATCGGCAACAATCAGCGTGACAGAAATATATACGACCAAAACCACAAGTTTAAAATATACTTGTTTGTCCGCCTTAAGTTTTTTCATTAATAAATGGTCTCAGGACTCTCTGAGTAACCGTCACTATTTAGCATTTATAAACAGTAGACTTATACAAACAATTAATATATTGTTTAGATTACATGGCGACATGGACATTTAAGACATTTTAGTGTCTATCAATGCATTTAACACTTTCCAACCTGTTTGTGAATGGTTTGTACATATGTACTAAGAGTACTATGAAGCATACATCCTTTGAATCATGGCTGGGCTGATGTAAAAAGCATCTTAGTGCCATTCAGCTGTTATAGCAGTCTATACTAAATGCTTTGTAATTGCATTTACTGTGTTTAAGTATACAGCAGATGGAGAAAAAATGGCTGAGCTAATGTTATTTTGCCATGTATACTCTTACAATGGCTCCGATGATATACATTGTATTGTGCATTTTCCTATGAAATACAGTTACACTTGCCAAGTTTGTTACATGCATACAGTCGTTTCAAAATAAACTTCCTTCTTCAAAGGAAACCACTTAGTTAGGTTTAGGAAGAGATTTTCATTTGGGTTCAAATAACTAAAGTTGTATTCAAGTCACATGAAAAATAAATCAACATTGACTTCTCGTTTCATACGGGGAACAAACAGTCTCTAGGGTGAAAGTTTTTTTATTTACCAATCTACAACTCACCTCTCCCACCCGGCCTGTGTGAGCTAATGGGTTCTGTTTCATGATTACATGGATTACGTACCATTTGATGTTGTGGGGTACCTACGAATTACAGTGCAGTATTTGTGTGGGTATAGCTACAAACCCTGGCTAAATTCAGCCTCTATATGTATATAAATTAGTAGAGCAGAGACTGAGAAAGGCATCTGGACCTGAAGCTTGATGTGGTGCAACAGCCGAGCTACTTTGTTCAGCTCCTATTGAGTATGGGCTAGACTGATAAGGACAACTGGCTCTCTAGCTGGTTTACTGTGCTGAGAGCGAGCGAGTGTGAGACAGACAGCATGTGGAGATAGTAGTAAAGGTGATATAGGGTTGTGTTGGGCTTTGGTTGATGGGATTTAAGGAAAACTGTTGGGTCTGGAGGTGTGTTCACATTTGTATGTGTGTTTGTCGGCTGGGGCTTGGCTTGGCTTTTGGGAGTGAGTATTGGCTTCTTCTTTTTGACAGGGCCTGTCCGTTGACTAGGGATCCTTTTCTCATTAAGCCCCCTCTCCCTAATCCTCCCTCCCGTTTGAAACCCAGTCCACACCTCTCCTCCATCCAGGAAATAAAAAAAATGCTCTTTGTCAGAAGATGCACTCGCTCTCTTTGCCTTTGCGCTCTTGCTCTCCCTCCCTTCTCTCTCCTCCACCCTTCCATCTCCACCTTACCCTCTTCCTACCTCTCCCACTCTCTTCTCTTTATCAATGAATATACGACTCTTGACACTAAAGACTTAACATCAAATGAGCTTGGAAATCCATTTTCACACTTTTGCCTGCCCATTTCGCAGCTTTGTTTTTTTTTTTTTCTATTTCAGAGGAGGCGAAGGGGAGAGAGGCTCACAGACACAGAGTTGCCTTTGTTCGTCTGCCCTCTGGCCCTCAGTGCCCGGGTGGCCGGTACCATCGGGAGATGGCTAGAGGAGATCAAACGGGTACGCCGGTACCTGGCCCCTGAAGATGCCCCCTGGCACTCGCAATTAAATCAGCCAACTCGCAAAAAATGTCCTGGTACCGTCAATCAAAATAATTTACCCGGGCTCGGTGGCTTTCTTAAAGGCGCACCGCTGCTTTTCTGACGGGCCTGTCCACTTAATTTCAAAGCTCTTTATTCAAATCAGGGCCGAGTAAGAAGTGCCGGCAAGCACAGCAACCGGGATTCTTATCCTCTAGCCTGCAGTTGTCTTCAAAAATAATGTGAAGGAGTGTGGAGGGGGGGGGGGGGGGGGGGGTTAGAGAGAGAAAAGAGGCACCCGGTGAGGCAGCGTGTCATTTGAATAAAACGCTGGACACTTTCAATCTCCCAGAACATTAGAGGGAAGGTTTTAATGCACAGGGTGCAAGGAAGCACACACAGTGCCCCTGGTCGCCTCGGCAGAGAGCAGTTATAAAGACATGCGTCGAAGTCAGATGGAGGTTAAACTCAAAAGTTGTGGTGACCAAAGAAGTGGGCTGAATTTGAAAACAACACCTCCATCCCTCTTTGTGTTTTGTGTGAGCGTGTGTTGAATATGTGTCTTTTCAGCTTGTCTTATTCATCTAAAAGCATGTTTTTTCCACTGTAAACATAAAGCAATCAGTCAACTAATATATCCTCTTTCTGTTTGCTACAACATGCAATAAAGTGGGAATAAGCAAAGATCAAAGAGAAGTTTTACTACATGTATCCATGCAAAATAAGCTTCCACCAAATCCCTTCCTTGCCTGTGAGGTGTTTGTGGCCCTTAATCAAGGCTGTGTTGATTTGCCAGTGATGACCAACAAACACCTCACAGGTATTGTACCCTGGAAATCAAATTTGGCGTCTCTCCATTCTTATTACCTGCAATAAATGGCAGCATCTCACCACTCAGCCGCTCTCCTGCAGCCCTCTTTGTTCTATGGAAGGACTCTGGCCATTGTTCTATTATACTGTGTCCTCACAGCATAAATCATAAGATGTCATCTGCCCGTGCAGATGCTTTCTCTGAGAATCTTAGGAACAGCAGGGTGCATCTTAAAGGCTTTTGTGTCAGTCTGACAGACAGCAAGGCATTGTTACCTGATTTAGACAAAGGTGGGTTTTCATGTTTTCTGTGTATTGTGTTTATTTTTCTCCCTTCCTCTGACTGCTAGAGAACATGGAAGCTCATTGAGTTTGCCGAGTTGGGTGTGCAGGAGAGTAAGGAAACGCAGATCTTGTGTGTTATTCTGAAACGCCTGCCAAGTCAACATAAGCATGCCTTGTCGTCACATAGCTCTGCATATAAACCCCTTGAACGGAGTGTTCTATAATGCCCTTCAAGTCTGCAAGACAAGTTTTCCAGTGACCTCTCCTCGTGTCCTCACAGCCAGAGAGAAGGGAGTGGCGGTAATTGATGGGAACATTCTAGGCTTGTGGGCAAATACCCTGGGGGGAAAACTTGAAATAATGACCAAAATATTTTTTGACATGTTAATTAAATGTCAAACCACAATGGTGAATGTGCTGCGGATGGCATACTTTCAAAGCAAGGTAGAGTAATCAGATTCTTTTGAGTCTGCCTCTTTTCTTAAAGCGAGTGCCTTCTCTGTTTTTTTTTCTTCAGAGGAAATAACAGTGCAGCCAAGCCTGCATTTTTCTTCTCCCTGCGAGTAACTATCAAAAAAGAGAGATTCATCACTGACACAGAAAACAATGAAATCTGTGGCTCAGAGACTATTTTTTATCTAAATATACACTTAAATACATTTAACTGACCAGGAGGGGAGTATGCAGTAGCTTCCAATAAACCAAGATAAAGTACTGCAATGGTACTTTGATTTGAGCGTCTTGGAACTGAAAACAAAATGGACTCTTCAATAAATCATGATAACACTGTGACTGCAGGGAGAAAAAAGAAGGGGGCGGTTATACAAGTACAGTCCATTTACCATTTACCATTTATGCGAATGCAATAAGAGATAAAAAGTAGGCCGTTTAAAAAAGTGAACTCCATTGTCATGGTATGGGGAAAAAAGCAAAACTCTCAAGGCAAGAACGGTTTGCATACATTGGCAAGAGATAGGTATGTCTTTGGGAGAATGCCAACAGCTTGTCAAAAGCTGAATTATGAGCTTCAGAAAGGTGGAACTTGTGAAACAGGCTGGGCCCTAAGCGAGGGCCCTGGGGCACCCCTTGGCACAGACATCAGAGCTGCTGGACAAGGTGGTGAGACAGAAAACCTGTCTGTGGTCAAAGAAAAGCCATCAATGTCAACCTGGCTCCGCTGTTACAGCTGGGTGTAATTGAGTGTGGCAAGTAATAGATGTGGAGGCATTTCTCCAAGAGAAGGACTGCTTTGGAAAATTCCCACCATTGAATGTACAAGGGACTAATCTGCATGTGGACATAAATTACTTAGAAGCTGCAGTTTTGTGTCATTTTTGACATGCAAATCTTAACCTTAAATCAAGTCATTGGGTTGAACAGGTGGTTCGAAATTGGGTCAACCACACAATTAACAGGAGGATAATTTTTTTGTTCGTACATAAGAGTGAAGCCATACTTAGGTAGCATGTACAGTACAGTACGTTTTCCCCTGAGGGAGTGAAACTCAATATGTGATGGTACAGTATGTACAATATGAATGAAGACAGTGAAGAGCCTGTTGAATCAGTCAAACTTGTGTAAGAGCCTGGATCATGTCTTCACGTGTGAAAGGTTCTCTTCTTTGCACATAGGAGACTTTAATGCAACAAAAGGGGGCAAACTGAGCCCATGGCTTGGGTCAATCAGATCAGAAACCTACCATCATTTTAACACATTAAAAGCCTAAGGGATAACTTCAACCCAAACCTGCCCTGCCGATCCAGTTTAGACTGAAACTATTTCCCTCTGCCTCAATTTGTGTATCCACAGAGTATGGACACAGTTTGGCTCCTAGGATGAATGAGTGAGGTCACAGGTTGCTGGGAAGGAAAAGCTTACAAACAGCAGACCATCACGCTGTCATTTATAAGGTGTTGTTCCCCTTTAAAACCCTCTCCTTGCAGCTGTGGGCAGGGTATTTGAGATGTGATGGTGAGTCCGTATCTCTCTGTTCTATGATTGCTTTCAAAGGCCAGCGGGGGGCAGTGAGGTGTGCATGTGTGTGTATGGGGACGGGGTAACGGGTGGGGGGGTTGCTTAGATCACGTCCGCCTGAGCCGAGGCCCACTGTGCCTTGATGCCTTAGAAAGGCCAGAGTTGCTGAAGCGTGTTACTAATTACCGGAGAGCCAAAACACTAGTGTGCAGAGGTTAGCATAGAAAGAAATCAGATCTCTCTGGATTTATTTTATTAATTTCTTCTCGCGAGGGCTCAATCAAACATATTTAAAACACCTTGCTGAGCCAGTCACACTGCAATCTATTGCGGCTGTGTGGATCTATAGCACTAATAACATTTGGGGTGTAATCATGCATACACATATATTTTAGTCTCCCTTCAATCAGCGGGATGGAGTCGTAGCCGCTAATGTATTCACAGTCAGACCAACTGCCGTTTGCCACAAAGGAGGGAAAAAGCTGGACTTGCTTGAGTAACCGTAATAATTGGAAAATGATTTTGATAGCCTGGAACAATCTAATATATTACAGAATTTTATTAAAATAATATCAAATCAAATTAACTGCTATTCCATAATGAATTAGGTAACAAGTTAGGCAGATATTAATCGCTATCCCCACCCTAAGGCCAGAGCAGACTGGGGGAGAGGATGAGAGGACGATGAGGGAGGGGTGTGAGAAAGGATGATGGAAAAGAGGGACTGAAGGATGGAAGGGAGGGGGAATAGGAGTTATTAACTTGGCTCTTGCGGCTTGTTAGAACTCAGTAAGGAAGGCGCAAGCAAACTCCTCGAGGAGGTCCAGACTTTTTTGCGTCTTCCTGCCTCTGCTTTCCACAGTTTCATAAGCCATGATTTCATGAGAGTTCTTGCGTGTAACGCTATGAAAAAGGTATACAACCCTAGCCCTCCCCCATCCTTCTTGACAGTATTTGATTGGCCGGTTGAAACAAGCCCCTTTAAATGGACCTGTAATTAGGCTGGCATGCCATGACTTCATCCATGGCTGCTGTTACTCTCTGTGGCTCCCCTTACTGGCATCTCTGTGGATGCCTATGAGGGCCTTGCAGGGCTATGTGGTTTTTAATCAAGTCCAGGTCTGAGTCCTTTGAAATCATAATCAGATGCCTGGCTGGCTAGGCCGTGCCAGATATTTAATGCATCACGCCTGTGCCAGCTCTCCATTCAGCACGGCAAGTCCCCCCTTAATTCCATCACGCCAATCAATTACTGCGCTCATGGTCTCAGGGCCAGTGAAATAACCAGTTGCAGCACTTTGTGCGCAAGCTTAATGCTGTCTGCTCTGATATTATGGCCCGATACTGTGTTTTCACAGACCCAACCACATGACTATGAAGAAATTACCTAAAGACTTTAAAGGGTGAGGGATGGTGAACTCTTTGCCCCTCTTGCGTTGCTGTGTCTGCGGGGATTAAAAGAAGAAGATAACCAAAAGGACGGCATTGCTGATGACGTTCTCAGCAGTGGCACAAGGCTGACGAACCGTTATCCCAAGCTACTGTAGCACTAATAGATGAGGCTTAACCTAGTCCAGAGGATCCAAGGGTTTTGTCAATTTAGGATCATTTTACCAGGATTTCAGCAGTGTGGCAGCATGGATTATCATTTGCAGCCTGCGGCTCGACGGGGGTATCTGCCCCCGAACCCGCGATAATGGGGTCTGCTCCTCCAAAGGAGATAAGACGAGCTACTTATCGAAGACATTGCAGGTGTTCCCAAAGTCAATTGCGGGTGAAAGGCAAACAACTAGTGGGGATTTCAGTGTCGTGTGAGACGCTCTCCCATTGAGTTCTTCGCTGACAAGATTAAACAAGCCCCCAATGAAGACTTGCGGTATCACACGTCACCAAGAAACATTTCGTCAAACTTACTGAGGAGAGGAAAGCCCAGCAAGTTTTTTCCCTGAGAGATGGGAGGAGGTGTGCAAGCGGAAGTGTTTGTTTAACCTGATATGTCCATGACGAAATCCCTCCTTCAACCACGCTTCAAAAAGGATCCGTGGAGTTGTGAAGGATGCATCACCCCTGACACCTACAAATGCCAACCTCCACTCCAAGCCTGAGGAAAGATGCCAAAGAAATACAAAACAACCCAATATTTTATTTTTAATTACTAATTATTTCAGGGAGGCTTTAATGGCTTTATTTTAGCTGTCACAGTCATCAGAGAGCGAGAGAAGGATGGAAAGAGAGGAAGAGAGGGAGGCAGGATTAGGTTTCTCCTGGGGAAAGCAGGGAGGAGGGAGGACAGCTCGTTCCTGATCCAGGGGGTTTTCAGGCCAGGGGGGTGACAGCTGCACTGTCTTTAGCCTGGATTTGAATTTGAATTCTATCTAACGATGCAGCGCCGGCGAGGACTTGGCAGGGCAGTCTGCTAATCTCCCAGACACAAATGCCTGGGCTTTTCTTGTGTGCCCTCGCCGAGATTTGAGTAATTAAAGTTAAATTGAAGGGAATAAAAAATATCCTTCTTGTACCCGGGCTGTCTTGCTAATGCCAAGTGTGAATAGTCAGGTTTGTCCTCAGAACTATAATCCCCAACGCTATTTCTCGTCTCTCTTTCTCTTTCTTCCTTTCTCCTCTCTCTCTCTCTCTCTCTCTCTCTAAAAAAGCTGAGGTGCCGCCAAGTTTTTTTCAAGCTCTAAAGACAGTGATAAGGCGAGGGCGAGGGACGCAGCCTTTCATCTTACAGGCATCTTTGAGGAAAAGAGGAAGAAAAGAAGTGACAGAGGGAGGGAAGAAGGGAGGGGGTAAGGGGGATGTCTGCAAGGAAAAGTGGAAATGGCCAGCTGTTAGAGAGCGTCCATCATGTTGGAGGAATTGGCTTGAGAAGTCCGGACTTGTCGAAGTTTAGAGAGTTAAGCAGCAAGACAGGCCTCCCTGGCAGCTGGTTAACCCTTCTCTTCCTCCCGCACTACTTCCCAGAGTTGGGTGTGTGGACTTCAAAGGGCCTTTAAAGAGTTTCAGGGGTCCTTTAGGGTGGTTCCACTGAGTCCCTGATGAAATTACATGTAGTTTAATTTGACTGTATAATAATCCAATGGAAATAATCCCCATCAGAGAATTAAAGGCAGACAATTCTACAATTAAATACTAAATCAGCAACAATGATTGTTCCCAAATGGGACTAAATCTTATTAAATGGCTTCTGGTCTGATACTGCTTACTGTTTGAATGGTTTCATGGAGAATAGAGAAACTTAGTCCGTCATAAACCTGTAAATATTATCTGCGTTCTCTGTGATAACTTAACAATCGAGACTCTTTGGTTTCTGGCTGTCCGGATGCTGCTGCTGCATTTACAACTCTCATAGATTTGGGTTCACTATCTGACCACCAGTGTAAACAAGAATGACAAAAGTATTTTATCAACATTACCGGTGTCAGACTTTTGCTTTCATCTCAGGGTTATCATTACTGCATGCTGCCCCCTGAGTCCACCAGTGGTACCAGTGGTACCAGTGGTTCCAAATGGGTTATGAAACAAATCTAAGGGCTTGAGAGATGGTTACCGGGACAGGAAATGATGAAAAACTTTCCACTTTTTTTCTTTTTATATACAGTGTACTTTTACTAATTTGTGAAAATGAAAGTGAATAATGAAGCGCTCACAACTCAAAGACATGCAACTATTGAGAAGAGATTGCATGTAGACACAGCTTTGTATTAAGGGGTCACAAGCAATAAAGGTTGGGAACCACTTAAATGTCTAACTGTAGGTTGCAGAGAGTCCAAGAAAAGCCACTGCAACTCCCAAACACGTGCAGACCTGATCGCTAAGCAAGCTGATTGGCTGATACAACTCCTGCTGGTAGGTGGCTTTAAGAGTATTCTAAATGCCTTTACACACTGGGTGCTTTTTTTTTTCTTCATGCAATTGATTTGTACATCAAGGATTTTTTTCAAAATGTTTTTGCATGAATACATGAATACAGACACAAGGTGATATTAAGTTGAGGAACTAAAATGTGTCATACAAAAATATAAATATTTGCTATATATGACAATATGGAATATATATATATATATTTATTTATATATACAATAGACACTTTCTAGACTGTTCTTGATCTACATTGTCCCTTTCTTCTCTCTCTCTCTCTCTCTCTCTCTCTCTCTCTCTCTCTCTCTCTCTCTCTCTCTTAAAGTGTGAACCTCTCTCATCCTGAGCCTCCAGTAGGTTTGGTGATGGATCAGTCATTACAGCAGGGACTGGCGACGCAAACTGAGTCAATAGAGGAAGAATTAAGTTCTCCCATGGCCATCTGTGTGATGATGATGATGATGAGGAGCTGCCACCAAATTAACCTGGGGACTATATGGACAACTGCTTCAGTATGTGTATGAGTGTGTGTGTTGCAGCGGAGTGTTTACAGATCAGTGTATTCTTTATGGTATGTGTGTGTGTGTGTGTGTGTGTGTGTGTGTGTGTGTCCAGGTCAAGTGACAGTGTTTTCTTGGCTCTTTGTTTGCTCTGCTGACTCACAGGCCAAGCTGCCTGAAGCTAATACCTCTGGAACGCTTCTCCCTCCTCTTTACTCTCTTTCTCTGTCTCTCTCTCTCCCCCTTCTTTTTTTTGTCCAACTAATTAGAGAAATGGGAACAAAACTCAAGACTGTAAACCAATTCTTCCATTTGCCATCCTCCCCTCTCCTCCCTCTCTCAAAGCTACAGTTTGTTTCTCGCTCCCCCAACTGCTTTCTTCCTGTTCTCCTGTTGCTTATCTACCTCTTTTAAACCATGTCCTTCCTTCTTTGCCATCATTCTCATTCTCAATCTTGGCCCATTCAGGGGTAGTGTGATCACTGATACGAATTACATGACAACGCAAACCTCTAAAGGCCATATTAATTATGACGGGTGCAAAGGAGGAAGTCAGGTGGTGTATTACAAAAGGCAACAAAGTCCGCTTGGGGTGGAGGTTGGTGGTAAACAAATGAATCAAACCAACAGGACTTTCACCCAGGAGACCGCTGTTTGTGTCCTGTATGAAACATAGTCAATGCACTTCATTACAACAAGCATTCTTATTTTAGCCCAAACCACAACTTTTTCATGTTTCATGGTAATGAAGGGACATGTCACCCAGTGCAACAGTGGGGCTCTATGATATTGTTTTAAATGTTTTTTGGCCCGTAATGGAGCTCTATGCCAAATATAAAGAAGATATATCAGGCTTTAATACACACATAAATCCATTGTTGGTTTTAATCCTTCTGTGGGATTCAGCGACAAGCCTAGAAAATATCCCCTTGATTACCTTCTAAACATAAGTCTCTCCACCAAAACATTACAAGTTGTTGCTAAAGAGTCAAACTGTTAGCCAGCTAACTAGCCAGCATGCTCATTTGGGAAATTCACCAATGCTAAATCTTAGCAAGCCAGGATATCCTAGCTTCTACTAGTTTCCCATTGTTTAAATTGGACATCCATAGATGTACAGGGCATCTGTGGCTCAGGAGGTAGAGCTGGTCGTCCACTAACTAATAGGTGGCTGGTTTGATTCCCAGCTACTTGAGTCTGAATGTGTGTGTGAATGGCTGAATGTTGACATTTAATGGACAGCGCTTTGAGTAGTTGGAAGACTAAAAAGGTGGTGTATAAATGCAAGTCCATTTACCATTTACCATAGACTATAAGCAACAGCTGTCTTGTTCACAAGCTGACATTAAACACAAAATAGGAAAAAATAAACAAAGAAAAAATGCAAATAGAAGTACATATAAACTATTCAGTCATATGACAGCTAACATTAATATATATTTTTTTGTTTTTAGAAATGATGCATACATTTTCACTTATGCACAATTACACAATACTTTTTTGTCACTTTTCCATCAGTAGCATATGGCTTGAAAGCAAGGAGTTATGTTCTGCAGCCCTTTGAAACTGCTGGATGCTTTTCCTTTAACCTTAACACATTAGCTGTAAACCGGTTGACAACCAGACAATAAAAGCTCCAAGCATCCACGTCCAACTTTACAGCAGATAAACGCATACTCTGTGTCTACGTCGTCTGTTGCTTTATATCCACCGCTTTTCCGTTGCTGTGCCTATTTTGAAATAGCTCTCCCTAACGGTCTGTAAAATCACATACAGAGTCAATGGGTGCTTATTCGCCATGTGCACCCTGGATTATAGTTTGATATTACAGCCCAGCCTGCAGTTGTGCTGTATTGATAGGCTCATACATCAAACCTCCTCCAGACAATCGCAGATGGCTAATTGGGACTTTTTACGGCCTCCCAGTTTATGCAGGGATTTTGAAATAAATTAACCACACAAGGCAGCGTCCCCTTTCATGAAGGTTTACTTGGACAGGGCCTCATCTGATGAATACCTCCTTTTATTGGCGCAAAGACCTCCAAGGCTTCGGTGAGATGGAATATTGTTTTTAATACGTACCTGTCTGTGGTAATTAATTGCGGCTTGCTGGATTGCCTCCAGTCAAACTTGGAAGAAAAATCTGTGCCATCATCTCTGCTTGTCTCTCTTTCTTCTTCCCCTCCTCTTGTTTTTTTTATTCTCCTGTTTTCCCTTCCTATGGTTGTCAGTACCTGACTCTCCAGACTGATGCAGGGCAGTTGAAAGGGTTAACAACAGGCTGCATAGTTTGACTGTGAACACTGCATTTTATAATGTGCTGATAGAAATTACATAACTCTGGTTTCAGATGAAAAACA
Source organism: Cebidichthys violaceus (assembly GCF_023349555.1). Taxonomy (NCBI): domain Eukaryota; kingdom Metazoa; phylum Chordata; class Actinopteri; order Perciformes; family Stichaeidae; genus Cebidichthys; species Cebidichthys violaceus. The sequence continues at coordinate 5,387,003 of NW_027176395.1, read as the reverse complement.
CATTCAGACAAGCAGCCTTATTTGTTGATGTTGCATTTTGGAGACTATCCAACAGGTTCTGAAAGGGTTCTATGAGCTTGAGAGGTTGCAGATATTTGTCAAACTTGAAAAAGGCATGCAACTCTGAAAACTAACATTAACATTAATCATACATTAACTGTATGAGAGAATGATTTTAAGTACACAGGCAAATCAACTTGCTCTAACCAATTGGCGTATGAATGTCACGACAGTTTGTTAGTAACTTTGCATTCAAAAAGAACACCATCTGTACACCATGTAGTCTGTGCTGAACGCCATGTAGGCCCATCCGTGTGAATGTGCTATGCTCCGAACAAGTGACGTAGTATATAAAGTGACAAAGCGGCTGTTGCTGAGGTTTTTGTTGCCTAAACATAAAAACATTGACAGTAGCAACGTGGCATCACATGACACTCGAAAAGCTTTAAATGTGTAATAAAGACACATGGATATGTTGAAAATGGGGTGCTTTAGACGCCCTTCCCATAAGATCTAGTCGGGTAAATCCCCCAGGATCAAATCATTGCATTTGTTTTGCTGGCTGAAGGTAAAGCTTTTTTTTTTTTTACCTCCGCCAAGATTATGTTTTCAGTTTTGTTGGTCTGTTTGACAGAAGAATTACAGAAAAACTATGTTCATGAAACTTTTTTGGAATGATGTAGCATGGGCCATGGAAGAACCAATGTTTATCAATTTTAGAGGGGATCCAAATCATGGGACAGATACCATAGATTGTATAAAACATCGACGAAGTCTCGGTGACGTCACCAATAGGTTTTTTAACAGCCAATATGAAGTTCAAAGTGGGCGGCTCCGGCTGTCACCATCTTGACATTACTGACACGGCCTGACTACCGGCTAATCCAAAAATGGACAAAGAGCCGGTGCATGGATGGAGCTAAGGCGGGCCAAATAAAGCCTGGTTGCTAAAACGACCAACTAGCAAAAAAATACCAAGCTAGTAGACCCTGTGGTCTTGTTGCTCCTGTTTGCCGGTTTGCACCGGTGATGACATTGACAACCGCACAGCAAGCCATATTAATTATATATATACCTAACTTGGATAGACAGATATAAGGTTGAAAATCTGCAAACATTCCTTTTAAGTGGAAATTCACAAACAGATTAACTCACTGGTTCCCTTGGCAAAAATGAAAATGTGATTTTTTTTGCACACATTGTAGCCCAATGATGTACTTCTCTGTTTAGGCTTGCTGGTTAAATAAACAGAGAATAAGACATCTCAACACAGAAAGGTAACTGTTGGAAAATGTTTGGGTGAGTACGTTTATTATTAACAGATGATATGTGATGATAAGGTTTTGACAGAGTCTTTGGCGCTTGGACTCTACAGGGAGATGGAGGGGTATCTGCCCTAAGCAGCAGCAAGATAAATCCCCCGTGGAGTCCAGACACTGGTGATGGTGGTAATGGCTGATGAGGCTGATAGAATGATGAGTTGATGAAGATGATGAATCTGCAAAGATTGGGCGGAGATGGAGAGGTGAAGGGCTGCGTAGCATGAACGTACTGAAAGTAGAAAGACAATCATATTTAAAAGAGACAGCAGCAAGATGATAGGCTAACAATGCAATTGCTTTGTTGTGCTATTGGATATAGGAGACCAGCTGATCTAAACTGCTGATATCATGATTGACAGCCCTGAGCAATGACAGTGACAGTGAGTGAGCATGCGTGAGGAAAGAATGGCTGATGTATGAGAAATAAACTACGAGCTTAGACAAGAGTTTAGTCTTCCTGACTGAATTTATGCTAGAGCTTCATATGTAACATGTAAACAGGTCAGCTGAAGGTGTTGGAAGTTGTATTCTGCCACTTTTGACACTTTCCTCCTGCACCACGGGATGACCGTGGCTCACTGGAGAGCAGGGCCGCCTTTCAATCAGAGGGTTGTCGGTTCGATCCCTGGCTCCTGCTCCGCTAGTCCAATGTCAATGTGTCCTTGAGCAAGACACTTAACCCCAAAATTGCTCCCGTAGCTGTGCCTACAGTGTGTAGATACTGAATTATAAGTCACTTTGGATAACAACGTCTGCTAAATGAGTACTTAAGCTAGGTTGAACATGTCACAGTCCTATCTCTGTATGAGACACACAGATAGAAAATTTCATCTGACCTGGTGTAAGACAAGAACCTAAGTACTTTATATTTAAAACATTTGCATGCTGTAAGTATTATTTATTTGCAGTATCAAAGTGAGAGTATTTTGCAATTGACCTAAGAAAACACATTTATTTATTATAATTGCATGTATATGCATACATATACATCTAACTCCATACTGCTGATGCACCTTGAACGTTTTAAGGCCACAAATGAAAAACATGGACAGTGCTTGCAATGGTAGATAAAACCAGCAATCAGTATTATTTTTTTGATAATTGACTCTTTGTTTAAATACATTGTTAAGCAAAATATTTACTGGTACAAGCTTTTTAAATTTAAAATATTAATATTAAAACAAAATATTGAATTTAATTTTTGGGAAATACAAGTGAAATCCCAGTACTTAAGAAGTACAGTCAAGTAAATGTACTTAATGTCTTTCCACCTGGCTGTGAGACAGGAGAAGAGAGAGCAGCATGCAGAACACAGGAGAGATTCTGGCTAAGTGTCAGTATTTAAATTAAGTTTAACTGACACTGTGCCGTGCTGCCTTAGTGCCAATGTGGGTCACAAGCCTGCGAGAGATACTTTGCATGATGGGATGCAAAGTGCCGGGGTGTCCATGCCAACGTTTTATTGATGATCCCGCAACAACTTAAATCTTAATGAGATCTTTTTATGTGTTTCCCAATCTCTAACAGGATTACAAGTCATGCTGCAACACGATGACTTGCCACTCAACATGCAATAGATGTCCTGTTTGTAAATCTTTGTTGAAAAAAATATTAATCTCACACCAGACTCGTATTATTTGGACCAGAATAATTGAAAATATTCATATGTACAAGTGTAATTTTCATCCGCATAATCGGCTGTGTTGATTACTGTGATCCCAGTCATATGGAAGGATAAGGCTACTTTTAACTGTAAAGGGATTTACATGTTGGATTAGCGCTAAGGCAAGGGTCTATGGCAAATTACAAAACATTTCTTAATATTTCCTAATTTATGGAAATTTGAACGGTGGTTCTTTTCACAGTAATGCAACAAGCATGTGATGGAAAGTTTTGGGGTGTTAGTTGGTCAAGGCAAGAACAAACAGAGCACATTTTTTGATTTAATCCCTGATTTAATTTCACTAATCATTATTCAAATTAGATTTCCACAGATGAAAAAAATAGGAACATATCATGAATCTATGTTGGGTCTATTAATAGTTATCTACATTCGTGGACAAAGCTGGAAACACTGCTTCATAATTTCTTCCTTTGGATGTAAATACACACATGCATAGCACAGTACGTTGGGAGCATTGTGTGCATTGTTTTTTCAACTTCCCAGGGGCAACACCAGTGGCTCGTCTGCCAAAGGAGCAGCTCCAAGTTTATATCTTTTCTTTAAATTAAGTAAACTTGGCCCACCTGGGTCCATAAATCCAGACTGGAGACCTGGAGCGGAGTGCCTTTTCTTCCCCTCTGGTCAGTGGATTTACCGCGGGAGTAATAACTGTCAGGCCAAATGCCTGGTAAAGTGGCGGACAGGAACGAGTGGAGGGGGAGTATTTATCACGGTATTGACTTTGTGACTGCCGTGTCGTGAACTCTTTTGTCATAAACTGGAGCAGCGCTGCAGATCGATCCGAGGAAAACTGCTGTCAGCTCGACTCCCAGCGAGCATTGCTTTTCCTACAGCCACTTAAAGGGCTGATAAATGCCCCCACCCCTCTGGCCCGCACGCCTGCTGCAGCAGCAAGAGCATGGCTGGGGACACTTACACACACACACACACACACACACACACACACACACACACACACACACACACACACACACACACACACTCTCAGGCCATCCTCCTCCTGCATCTGCACACAAGTCCACATACACGCTTGCGAGGGTATCAAAAACACTGCGCACACACACACTTAAAGCTTAACAAAAAAAAGAAAACTATTGAAATTAAAATGTTTGTAATTTTGAATTTACAGGTTTGTGTTCTGGGCAGGCTGTAAAAGAGGACAAACTGAGCCAATTGATTCTGAACTGGTCTTAAATATTTGTAGCTTTAGCCAGTGCCTGATTCCTACAGATTTTTTCAGAAGAATAGCTGTCGGACTTCTTTCACCTGCCTTCAAAGAACACACAGGAAGTTAAAGAAACAGTTACTTCCTGTTAGATCCGATCTGTAGGCTACTCATAGTTTGCAGACCTCGTTCGCATTTATTCATGTTTGTAAATAGATATTTATGTGGAAATGTGCGTGTATCTGCATTGTATGTTATTCTTTGTTCTTTTTATGTCTGCCTGTGAAACACTTTGCTGCTCGTTTTAATAGGTGTTGTATAAATAAGCTTTATTTGTATCAATTACACAATATATGTTTTTGGATTAAACTTTCATTGCACAACATGTGACTAATAGCCAACAATATAACGTTAAGTATAACAATTGCACAGAAAAATAGGATTTTCTACAAAACTTGGTGTTTGTTGTCAAATTTCAAAGTACCTGCTCTTTGATTTTTTGATCTGACGACAGCCAGACGTTTCCCATCATGCTTTGGAGATGCTCGACAAACTGCAGCTGCCTCACTCTCATAAGGTTATTGTTGCCCACGTGTGCATGACGTCAGAGCAAGTCCGGATCAAGTCGGACACAAATCTAACTGGCATGAATTGTGTGGCAATTGCCTGTGATCGATTCTGATCAGGACTGGCTCATCTCAAACAAGCCTATTCATACATTGCAGGAACAGCCTGCAGGAGCAATTTTGGGTTAACTGTCTTGCCCAAGGACACATTGACATGGACTAGCGGAGCCGGGGATTGAACCGTCGATCCTCTGATTGAAGGACGACCCTGCTCTACCACTGAGCCACAGTCACCCCATCCATCCAATCTACTTCAGTGTCGCTGGGTGGAGAAAACCTTTTGTCTCCATGTTTTCTCTTTTTTTTCTCCATCAATCAATGCTACAGATCACCATTTACCTTTTTGTGGGTTTCACAAATATTTGACCACTGAAATGTATTAAAAAGAGCTTGTTACTAATCTAGTAACTCCCCTCTTTACTGCTCTTTCGTGAAAGCAAAGCAGAGCTTAAGGTAAACAGTGACGAGATGATTTCGTCGGACTTCGTCTGAGGCAGTGTTCCCCAGAGTTTCATAATGAACTCAGCGGGTCAGGGACGGCCGCTCAGTGTGGGCAACACATTCTCACTCCCACCTCATCAAATACCACCGCTTGGTCAGTGGCCATTTGCATTGGGGACTAGGTCTCTAGCATCGGGACGGTGTGTCATTATACACTTGTCACATGCATAGCTTCCTTTCAAAATAAACTTCTGAGGCAATGATTATAACAGACATAGGTGAGAACAGATAACATATTGAATCTCAGATTTGTTGTCTCCATCAATCCAGCCGCACATCAAAAACTATAGACTATAAAATTATTTTGAACACAGAGGACGATGACATGCTAGCGGCCACTGATGGTTTTAGATTTTGGTAAGAATATCGAAATAATGATATAATCTAAAGACTTTTCCTGTTTAAGACAGCATCGCTTGTTTGCAGTCGCGTGACTATTGTGACGTGCAAAATTCAGATGGAGGGCAGGAAGTCAAGAACCTATTATACTATTACTATATATATATATATTATACGCAAATTCTCAATGGAGGAAAGTGAAAACATAAAAGTGTTGGTTGAACCTGCATGCAGCAGGTATTACCTGGAAATATAAACACATATTGAATGTGAACCCTACAAAATGAAGAGCGATTATTCCCACAACTTGACCGGTTTGCCCGGTGTGGAGGCGATCGACATTACAAATGACCTCATCCTCCAGACCTCCTACTACACGGCTTACGAGATGAAGGCGTATAAGAGTCTAAAAGCTTACAACTATTTCGTGAGCGGTTGAGTCTAAGACCTCGGAACCAAAGCAGCATTGAAAGAAAAACAAACCTCCCAATCGATAGCTAACTAACTTTCTCCCGCATTAAAAACAATGATAAAAACACTGACAAAAACACAGACCATGATGATGATATATAAACATAGCCAGCCACATATGTGATATTGTCACCCGTTGGTTGTTTGTTCTGCAGCTAGTGTTTTGAGGTTTTAGCTAGCTATATCCCAGCAGCTAACTAGCTGGCTAGCTAAAACAGCGAATATAGGGTGATCATTTCGCAGATGTGTCTGTCTATGTTTCCGGCGATATCACCACCATAGTCTGTGTTTTTCGTCATTTTTTGCTAGCAAAATTACTCCACTCCTTCAGACTTAAGACAGACGTTTTTGATCTATGTCTGTTGCCGTTTCTTTGTGAGTTTTTTAAACTTCTCACCTTTGTGTACAACTATTTTCGGGACTCGAAAGTAGCCCTTAATTTTTCCCCGATTTTACAGCTCTCCCTCTTCTTTTCTCTGGTATTACAATGAGATCCAATACTATGACAATAGACTTAGGGAAATCATTTGCAATACAATACTGTGGAAGTATACAGTTCCTTGGAATATTGCCACTGTGAAAAACTTGCAACAATAGCAACACTATACATAAATGTCTGAACCTCCTCTTTCATAAACCAAGGTTTAGCAGTCACACAGCCACTTTCCTTTCATTCTCAAATCTGAAGCTACCTCTCCTCGCTGTAGGAACTCATAATGTAAGAACTGTGCATAAAATAATATTTTAAATGTAATAAAAGCTTATAATGTAATGATCAGCATATTAAAAAAAACATCAGCACCTAATGTAATAAGTTATTACATTATTAGAAAATGTATATATTGTAAACTAAGCAAAAAAAAAAAGTTAAATTCAACGCATAGTGGAATAATAAAACATAGGAACCCTTCTAGTACGTGACACAAGTGTAGTCTTCAATTTAAAGCAACTGGGCTTTGTCTGTCTGGACAATTTCATCAATTCCAAAGTAGTAAAGCCTCTTGGATGTGTGACACAATTCAGGACTACAAGATATCCAGTAACCTGGAAAAATGAGAACCTGCAAGGAAAATATGTTGAATCTAATATACTGGGTGATTCTTATTATGTGAAATAACTGTTCCATACGTAATTATTCTGGTTACGCTAATATGGCGTTTGATTAGTTCTGTGCACATAAAAACCAGTAGCATGCACGTGATACTAACGCACACTGGATGACCCCATTCAATCCTATGAAGGATGCTCAGTGGCGCATAAAGCCAAAGTGGCTTTGTAACTTAAAACTAGAAAAAAAGCGACGCACTAGGGTTTCCTTTAACCTAGCCGCTCGGTTTTGGGCTCATTCACATGAAGGAAAATAACTCTGGATTTTGCTATTAGTGCATTTTATATCTTTAAGGACCTAATGATTTAAAAAAGGACTATTTTGAGAAGTTGATTTATCTCAAAAGAAAATATCTGGTGAATAAAATGTTCTTCAAAGCACGGCGTTCTGGCACAAATGCTGTCCCGGGAACACGGGGCTGTGAGAAAGAGCATCATTCTACCCATCCTATGTAATTGTGACCAATCAAAAAGAGCAGATACATCAGCCACTATCTCCGCTTTCAAAGTCTCAAAAGTCAACTTGACGTGTGAGCGGGTGTTGAGCAGTTGTAGAGCGAGCCTGCAACTGCATTTATGCACATGCATGGTTTTTGTTTGAACACGTTTTGAGCCGAAATAAACGCCATATTAAATGTGTGCATTAATGGGACAAGAATATATACAGACGGAGGGGGAGAGGGGGAGAGAGGAGCTCAGTGTATCCTGTCCCAGGACGCTTGCATCTGAAAAAGAAAAACTCACTTTAAAAGGGGCAGAAAATGAATGAATGCAGAAAAACATCCGGGAGAGCAACAGAGGGATCTCTCTTTCAGGATCAACAGAAGTACGATTGATGTCATGTACAGAATAAACAACATAAGAATTACATTATAGTCAATGCACATGATACATATGCAGCAGTGGGTGTCAGGCAGGGCCACGGTAGTATAGGCACAACCAATATCCAGGTATATCCACGTTCCATAGAAACCTGCAAGGCGAGAAAGCACAAAGACTCCGGGAAAGAAGCAGTGTTAGTAATGTGCATTATGGAACATGAATTCATACAGAAAGAGAGAGAGAAGAGGAGAGAGGAGCTCAGTGTATCCTAGGAAGTCTCCCAGCAGTCTAGGCCTATAGCAGCATATCATGGGGCTGGTCCAAGGTAAACCTGAGGCAGCCCTAACTATAAACCTGAGCCAGCCCTAACTATAAGCATTATCAAAGAGTAAAGTCTTAAACCTACTCTTAAATGTGGTGAGTGTGTCTGTCCACTGGACTGAATGTGGAAGCTGGTTCCATAGAAGAGGAGCTTGACAGCTGAAGGCTTCCTTTTTCCTGTTCCTATTTTCCTTTCATCTCATTGTTTTGCTTCCTTTTTTTTGTATACCCTTTCTCTTTTTTGTTTCCTTTATATCTTTGACTCTCTTCTTCTTCCTTTACTCCTGCCAGAGCCTCTCTTTTTTCTTGTAATTTATTTTTTCTCTCATCTACTCACCTTATTTCCCTTATTTTCTTTTCTCTTTCCATTTCTTCCCTTTGCTGTCATCCCTGAACCTGCTCCTCTCCTTCCTCAATAGTCTCATCTTACCTCCTTTCCTTTTCTTCCTTGTCAATTTTTCTCCTTTTTTTCCTCTTTTGTCATCCTCCCCTTTCTTTCTTCCCTTCCTCTCTTTTTGTTTCTTGTGCTCTCCTTGTTTTTTTTCTCTTTTCCCACCTACCCTCCCCAACTTTCAGTTTTCATTTTCCCTGTTCCCTATGTCTTCCCCCTCCTCTCCTACATTCCTTTAGTTTCTTTTCTATTCCTTTCCTTCCTGTCATCTTCCATTCCTCTGGGTCTTTGGTCCAGATGAATGGGAAATCAATAGTGTCTGTGTTCACATACGGAAGCAGCCTGAGTCCTGAACACACCCAGGTGATGGATGACGACAGCCTGGGTGTGTGTGTGTGTGTGTGTTCCTGACACTGAGCAGACAGTCCTTGACCGTGACCCTCCTGCCTCTCTGTCTTCTGGGTGGAACGGTCAGAGGTCAGGGGTCAAACCGAGGCTGCTCCCTCCCCTGGGAGTTTGGGGCTCTTGGGAATGTCCTATGGTGATCTTAACCTTTGACCCCTCCCTCGGGTGGGTCAAAAGGGTGGAGGAATGTGGGGATTAATGGAGCGGCGTGGCGCAAAGAGAAGGTGAAGACAGCAATTCAAATGTTTGTTTCGTAGAGTTACACCTCAGCTTCTACCTGCACCTGGAAGCTACCTGAAACACAGAACGCACTGTTGCTCCTCGCTGCGGCCTGGAGAGATTTTATGATGAAATGTTGTGGGTGTCCATTCATTTGTTGCACTCGTTGCACCAACATGCCTGATCTGTTTGGCAGTTAATCTTGCAATTACATTGCATTTTGGATACAGCTCTGCTCTGTAGAAAATCTATAGTGGAAATATCTTCCCGTGGATCTCAGAGTCCTCTGGTTCAGTTACCAGCAACAAGTGCAGTAACAGGTAAAAAAGAGAGACATAAAACTAATGTCTAATTTTCTTTATCTTTACCAGAGTGAATTTATCAGTAACAGTCAGAGATAGAAGCAATTGTCTTGCTGTGTACATCACCATATGGCGTTTGGAGATTTGTCCCCAGTAAAAAAAAAACAACTCACTTGCTATACTTCAAATAATCTCACTGTATGAACTTGGAAACAGCTCAATGATGTCTGGGATGGAAATTCAGTCGAGCATTTAAGAGGAGAGGCCTTTTGAAAACATGTTGGCAGTTATATTTACACAATTACAGGTTTTGTGGTATGAAGAGATTATGATGATCCTGAAGTTACAGGTTTTGTGGTATAAAGAGAATATGATGATCCTGGAGACCTTTAAGACAACTTAGGATGTCTCGCAGACATTAGTATGTATACGCACGTCACCACTGCACTGAATCAAAACAAGAATGAATGGATCAGTCATTCAGGAGTCTTCCCGAACTTCCCAATGGCAGCACATACCTGCATCGCTGGTTGCAGGTATTTAAGTGTATTAAAATAAAGGACTTTAAACTTTCTCCAAAGAGTTCTTCGTGCACATGCTGTGTCAGCTGGATCAGAGCACTGGGAAGTTATTAAATTATTATTATATATTATTCCAAACCACTGCTCATAGCCTAATGACATTGTTTGTATGGCAGGTTGATGCATTGGACTATTAGATTTCATTACAGACAATCAGAGAAACATTTGAGATCCATCCATCCGTCCCTAACACTAAAATATACAGCATATACTGTATTACATTTAACCCCACTGCTTTCTCTGACAGAGATGTCATAGAGGCCTTTCAAATTGTCATGTTAAAACAGAGAAATAGCCATTCATACAGACAGCAGCTGTGTCAGCGGCGCTGTGTGCTCAGCTCTTCGCCAGTGGCCTCTGACAGTTTTCAGATGTGTTAATGTCAAGAAGTCTACTGTGGCGTACAGAAATAATTAATTTCATGATCAGAACAATGTGTTTCAGATGTCTCAAAAACTAATCCAAGCACCAGAAAGGATATTGCAGATTCTTTTGAAGGTTTCACTTTAGGTTGGATCACTCACTCACTGATATGCTCCGGTGTCGACATTTAGCAAAAACATACTGAGCGTGTTGCTCTAAAGTAGCCTTGGTTTCAAATTAGAAGCATGTACTTTGTAAAGGCCTTTATATGATAACATATATATATATTATAAAACATATTGTCTATAGTTTTATGTTCAGCAGTTCCAGTAGAATAGTACAACTGTCCTGACAACAGTGCCTCTCAGCCCTTTCAAGACTGAAACTATGTTTGAAAGGTAGAACAATGAGCATGTCAGGACAGTGAAGGACCCTAAATATACTACTATGTGATTGGCACCATATGGAAAAAATGGTCCTGACTGTACTGACAAGAACTAAGTACACTTTAATATGTATATGTATATATTATTGCAAGTAATATCTCTATCACCAAATTCAACAGCATATACTGTATGTCTCAAATGTTCCTCAAATTGTGCAGCCCTAGTTGACACAATCATAATGCAATTCAATCCAGATCCAATGGCAGGTGAAGCCTACGACCGGGATCAGTGGAGAGCAGGGTCGTCCTTCAATCAGAGGATCAGCGGTCCGATCCCCGGCTCAGCTAGTCGATGTGTCCTTGGGCAAGACACTTAACCCCACAATTGCTCCCGTAGTGATGAATGTCTACGCCTACGGTGTGGTAATATGTGTGATGTTAGTTAGTTCTGATGGGCAGGTGGCACCTTGCATGGCAGTCATCAGTGTATGGCTGGGTGTGAATGGGTGAATGATGACATGTAGTGTTAAAGCGCTTTAAGTGGTCGGAAGACTAGAAACGTCTATACAAGTATGTCATCATTCATCCATTCACACCCATTCATACACTGATGGCGGGCTACCATGCAAGGTGCCACCTGACCATCAGGACTACCATTCATACCCATTGACACCAATTTGGGGTTAAGACACGGTCGCCCTGTGGTCTCATTTATAAAGTATTTAACTTGTGTATATTTTTCAATAACAAGGTGATGTGGATAAGACAGTAAACATGGTCAGTAACGTTTATTCATGCACAAGTTTGGTCTTCTCACAATCTATAAATAAGGCCTGTTGTGAATTTGGTCGCAATGGTTTGTCAGTTTTAAAAAGTGGGTCCCCAGAAAAAAAATAATTTAAAAATGGGGAAACACCTCTATATGGTCATTCTTGAACCAGCAGTTTTGTATTGGATTGCATTCTAATGTGTACTGTAACATCAAAGATAAACACTTATTCACACACAAATCCAAAAGCCATTCATGGTCAATGAAGATAAAATGAAATCAAAGCTAGATTTAAGAGTTATGGTTTTAAGTTGCTATTAAGTTTAGTTGCTACTAAATGTCTATGGCTTCAACGGAAAGTCCATGATTATATACACAATTTAGTTGGCATGAGGTATAAAGTCTTTGGAGCTTTGTCAAGTCTGAGAAAATAACCCTCATCATATTTGATCACGGTTATCTCAGCTTGGGCTTTTTAAAACATTTTAACACAAAACTGAATCACAAACAGAAGGTGTGGAGTACTGTAGGATCTTTGACCAATAGCGACTAGTAGTCAAGATATCTCGGCCTCTGATGCAGAGATTTTGACCTTTCTTAAATAAGTCTCTTGTGAGTCCCCCAACTTTATGGGAGTGCAATACTTAATCAATCATCAGAATACTCCTTTAGAGGGAGAACCTTGTAATATCTAGACAGTGCTTAGTTTAAAACAATTACTGAGATAAATAACTGACATAGAAAACCAGCATGATCTCAAAATGTAATTAAGATAGCCGCAGTGGTCAAAAACTAAATCAGCGCAGGATAAATGAAAACAGGAGAACAGTTTTTATTTTAAATGACTTTCTTAGTGTTAAATAAATCAACACTCTTTTGCAGAGGAAGTGATAAATGTATTCATTGACAAACTGATACATGCACTGTACTCTGACGTGATTTTAACAGTGGAAATAAAACCGGAACATGACTGTGCTTGAGCCCTATGAACACAGCTTGTACATGACTCAAAGTTTGAGACGGAAAAAAAAAAAATGTTGAAAGGGGAGAGGAAGCTGGAGAGAGGTGGGAGGAGTAGAGAAATCCAAAAGAAGAAGAAGAAAGGAAATGATAGCTGGTTGGTGGGGGTTATTTATTGCGACACACCATTTAAACCAATTGGGCGGCAAATAGGAATGTAGGGGTTAATGGTCATCAATTTGTCAAAACTGATTTAAAGCCCCTTGGTTGAGGCCCCTGACCTCAAAGCTCTTTCGTAGAAGTTCGTCTGACAGGGTCGGACCAGACTACATCCTGGGAGTCACATTCCAGAACGAGATGATCAACATCTTCTCCTGTAGAAAGATACAATCAAACAATTGGGGGGGCATTTTACAGAAAGAGTGTGGTGGAAGAAAGAAAAAAAACTTTTTGGCACTCAATTGATTAGATTAGTTTTAAAACAAGCATGGTTTTATATTTTACAAGATTAGAGTTCACATATTATGCAAAGGGTTTGGGTTAGGGTTAGCAAAAGACATTAATGAATGTGTCCCCAGCGTGTCTACAGACCCCCAAAGTGTCAAAGAAAAGAACACCCTCTCTCTTTTTCTCTGAAAACCTGTGTAAAACTGAGCTGATCAAAACAGGGCCCTGAATTGATGTCATTTTAGGCCCTATGCCATATATGGGTATAGAGGAAGGAACCTTAGGGAGAGCAACAGAGGAGGGATCCCTCTGTCAGGATGGACAGAAGTGCAATATATGTCATGTGTACAGAATGAACAACAGAGTTACAACACATTCAATGCATATGACAGAACCACGGCAGGCGGCCAGAACCGTGGTCCAGGTATAACCACGACAACGGCAACATGCTGCTCTGTCTCAGGCAACAGAGACAGACTGCAGTGGTCCTATTATACCACATTTATTTTACTTGTTTTCTTCATTTCCACACACACAGAGGTGTAAACCGTTTGTGAAACAGAAAGTCAAGTATATAGAGGTAAAGTAACAGTATAATGTGGAGTCAGGGAGTCATATAATGAGCTCAAGAGTTCAAAAGTATTTGGCCTCTGGTTTGAAGCTGTCTCTGGTGGTGCCAAGTCTTAAAGACTAACCATAGCATCTGACCTGTTTAATAGAAATAACTTGCACAACACAGAACAGACTAGTCTACGCACTTTTTGATTGGACTATCATGAATGGATTATGTTGAAATAAAATGAATAGATTTCACAATCCATCTTCACCCAGACTTCAGCAGGTTTTGACCCTAAGACAAGTCTTTTCTGCCCCTTCAGAAGGAGATCTTGTGAATGTGTTATATGCTTGTTGTTAACATAATGCCCATATGTTGTATGCTATAAAGACATTGATCTGAGCCATGCTCTTATGGTAACCAATCAATCTTCACAGCACTGGAGGCAAGGCTTCTGAGATGCCCTTTGTAGGTTCATTAAACATGCAAACACACAAAGGGATGCAAAGGCTTCATTTAAAAAAAAAAATGTATTTATTTTTCTGTACACACACACACACACACACACACACACACACACACACACAACTGAATTTCTATACACTCATATGAGTATCCTTATTAGTGTTTCTTTTCATCATTTTCTCCCTCACTCTCTTTATGTTGCTCACTCCAACATACAAAACACACTCCACCGTCAGCAGCAGGTCAACTCCAAGTCTGCCATTCTGTCTCAGCATATGATGCCTGTCTGCAGTTGACAACCTTGTTATCTGTCTCTCTTCTCTCTTCCTCTCTCTGATTCCCTATGTTGCTCACTCTCTCAGTATTTCTGATGATCTGCCACACCAAACCGTGGTGGCTATAAATAATTAATTGAATTACATGTTTCTCAAACTATCAGCTGCGATGGATGCGAGTAAACTTTTACTCTTGTTCCCCATATTTTCACACCAGCAGCATTATTTGATAACTGGTAGCTTAACTTGTCAGCCTCCGCCTAAACTACTCCCAAAATTTACCGAAAATACCCAAGATTTACCAAAGTCCAAATCTTGTTACTTTTAGCACACATTGACGCTGTGCTTACAAAGTACGCACTGTTGCATGTTACACGCATTTAATTGGGACATTGCACCTTGAACTTTTACCCTCTTGCTCATACATCAGCTGTGCAGAGGATTGTGGGTCAGAAGAGCCAGAACAAAGAAAACAGTGACACGGGGAGTGAGAACTGGTTGAATTCATGTGAGGAAACTAAAATTGGACTGTTTGCAGATGATGGAAACTCCAAACTCCTGATGGGCAATTACAGAAGAAGCGTAACTATGTTAGTCTGGAATAAAGTTACACATTACAATACTGAACAGCAAACTTAAATCTGAAAGACCATGGTGGGCAAACTATTTCACTGCCAGGTGATCTCTTGGAATGACCATCATAGATGGCTATGTAGTGTTCAAAATGAAGACCTGGTGAATTTTTACTTTAAAGCTGGACTGATTTATGCTGTAAGTGGTGTTCCAGCATGATTTAACAGAGGAGAGAGAGGACATCTCCTCCTATGTCTCTGTAAGCGTGAAGCCCCCCCGAAACAACCAAGTCTCCAACAGAGAATTATAGAGATATCACCAGGCCCGGCATAAAAGATGACAACTCTCCCTTTCCGCACTTTATCAATGGAGCTGACCTTTGCAGACAGCCCCTTGCTGAGTGATTAAAGCTAAACCTCAACACAGATTGTCAGGAGCGCGGAAATAAAGGCGCCCAGATGGGGAGAGAGAGGAGATCACCTCCCGCAGCTCAGATTCCACCACCATTTCCATCTATCGGTTTCCAGCACGCCACCACAACATATAAGCATTCAGGTGACCATTCCTCATCTGAAATAGTGAATAAACATCTTTGATACTGGGCTGGTGTTGAGATTTTTGTTTCTTTTCGGCATGACAAACTGTTAAGACATGGTGGCAGAAATTCAACTGAATTTCTTTATTCCAAGGAATTTTTATTTTTTATGAAATGCAAAGGCTAAAGGGAAATTCACTGAGGTTTACATCTAGTAGAAACCCCTTGCAAATAGATGCAAGCTAATATGAGCTGAGAAATTATCCGAGAGGTCTGAAACAGGAAAAAAAAGACACATGGGCGCAGGTTCACTAAGGTCGGCATAGGTGCAGAAGCCTCCCTGTTGTAATTCACCCTTCATTCCTGTTAAACCTCTCGATAATCCCAGAGTGCCTTTCCTTGGCCCCGGTCCAAGCCCTCTGCAACAAAACAGACAAAATAAAAGATGGTGGATGGATACCAGCAGCGGAGTGTCACAGGGGTGAGAGATTTATAATGTGAGCGAACGGTACAAACTCCCTCGTAAATCAGCGCAAAAGGCTTTCAGGTAGGGGAGCTGGCATTTATGCAAGATGAGAGAGAGAGACCGAGAGAGAGAGACAGAGAGAGATATGAAGTGTTTTGTAGATCTAGTCCTAATCAAGGAACAGACAAAGAAGGGCAGAGTAAAGGTGATTTTCTTTTCCTCCCACTACAGTGTCGAAGCATGATGATACTTCCAGTGATCCCTGCCGGATTTTGTCAGATTTCAAGGATTTCCTTTTTTCACCTACATAACATTGCAAAAAACAGGAACATCTCGTCTCAAAACGATGCAGAGAAATTTGTCCTTGCATTTGATACTTCTATACTAGATAACTGCAAGTCCTTATTTATTATCAGGCTGCTGTAATAAGTCTCTTCTCCAGTTAATCCAGAATGCTGCACGTGTACTGACAAAAACTAAGAAAAGTGATCATATTACTCCTGTATCAGAGGGATCTCAGAGATCCACACTAAAGAGCAGTGCTCCCCGAATGCAGGGTTACTTGTGGTTCCTAGAGTCTCAAACAGTAGAATGGGAGCCAGAGCCTTCAACGACCTAGCTCCTCTCCTGTGGATCCAGGAAGCAGACACACGCTCACACATTAAGAGTAGGCTTAAGACTTTCCTTTTTGATAACGCTTATAGTTAGGGCTGGTTCAGGTTTATAGTTAGGCCTGACTCCGGGTTGCCTTGGACCAGCCCCTAGATAAGCTGCTTTAGGCCTAGACTGCCGGGGGTACTTAAGTAAAATGTATTTATAAAGCGCTTTTCACAGACAAAATTCACAAAGTGCTTGACAGAAGCGGTATTTCAAAGAAGAAAACATAAATAACACATTGTGACCATACAAGGTCCATTAATTTACAAGAACATGAAAACCGTGCAGGCAGAGCATTCCATAGCTTTGGTGCTACTGCCTCAAAAGCTCGGTCACCACGGGTCTTAAGGAGAGTGCGTGGGACAGATCCTTTTACATGTTTGACCTGAGAGTGCGGGCTGGTAAATAAGGGGGAAGAAGTTCGGCCACATATGCATGAGTCTGACCGTGTAGTGCTCTGTAAGTGAGAATTATAAAGGGGATCTATAGGGAGCCAGCGAAGAGATCTGAGTGTGGGTGTGGTGTGAGAGCATCTATTTTAGGTAATCTGAGCAGACCTACTGAGTGAGGAGAAAAGTGCGTTACAATAATCAATGTGGGAAGAAATAAAGGTGTATATGATCATCTCTAGTTCAGCTGTTGGTACTACAGATCTCAGTTTGCTGATATTTCTTAGGTGGAAGAAACAGGATCTAGACAGCTGCTTAACATGGGGGTGAAATGACAATGATTGATCAAATATTACCCCTAGATTACACAGGTTGTAGTGGGCAGCAGAGTATTTTTTATAACCTGTCCCAAAGGTAACAAATATAAAGAAAATAACAGAGGCCCCAGAACCAAGCTTTGCGGAACACCACAAGACATTGAAGAGCTAACAGACACAAAGTCTCCCACAGAGACGGTAAAACTTCTGTCAGCGAGGTAAGATGACTTCTAAGGATACACCGAGCTCCTCTCTCATCTTATCCCTCTCCTTCTGTATGAATTCATGTCCCATCAATGTACATTTCTAACGTTGCTTCTTCCCCAGAGTCTTTGTGCTCCCATTGAAGAAAATGTGATTGATTTAACAGTTACATTCATCAATCTGGTGCATTTTGAGAGCCTAGATCAAGAACATTTGTGCCATTGCTTTAGTTGTAAAGGAATGTAACTAAGTACATTTACTCAAATTCTGAAATTATGCACAAGTTGAGGCATTTGTAGCCTACTTTACTTACTAATTTCAATTTTATGTAACTGTATACTTATATCCAATTCATCTCAGAGGGAAATATTGTACTTGTAACATTACATTTATTTGCCAGTTTTAGTTACTAGCTACGCTACTATGAAGACTCATACTTACTACAAAATGATTAGTTGATTAGTTTGGTTCAGACATTTCCACACATGCTGACATTACTGATAACTGACTCCAAGTTTGTTTAGTTTAGCTTTAAATAAATGTGCATATTTATTACTTTAAACTCGTCTGGTCTCCCATTCATGTTGCAGCCTTTAAGCCGGATTGTAACAACAGTAATGAACAAACCCAGTTGGTTTAACAATGTAACTCAAACAAAACAAGGTGCAAAAGAACAACGACAAAACAGCAGCCGGTGAACCTACAAAGGGAAATTGGGGATTGCTGCTAAATAATACAATTTGATGTTGTGACTCTACTCACCACCTCTCATATTGGGTATCTCCACATGGTGGTATACACTCATGGTAGGCAGTAATAATGGTGTTCTAAAACAATATTTCCAGCCAACATATCAGAACAGAGCTAGAATAGAAGGCAGTCAACTAAAGGTGCATTTCAAAGAGGTTGACATGTCGGCTGACCATTTCGACTACATATCTGTAACACCAAACACTACTAACCACAGAGTCCAAAAGAAGGAGCATGGGCCAACAAGTGTCTTTTACAATCTGGCCCTGATTAGGGAAGTGGTTGTGGGAGGAGCCAGCCTTAGGGCTGCGTTCACCAACACTACAACCTATGCTGCATTCACTAGCAATAGGGAAGAATTCCCTACCACATGTGCATGGACACAAATCAAAAAAAAAAGTGTCACTCAGCTGGACTTTCAAACTAATGTGTTTCAAATGTAAGTATCTTTCGGATGACATTACGCAAAATAAATATCGTAAATCTCTATACTATCTTATGTAACAAATAAGCTTTCTTATGAACACATAAGCAGTAAAACAATGCCTTACGTCACTACTTAACTGCAGGCACTTGGTGAAAATGAACCCTGTGTGTGTAATGTGTCACTACAAGCCTGTCAGTAGACCGCTCCCCATACCGGGAATCAGTCCCAAACCGTACAATATGCTAACGGTTAACACAAGGCTTGGCTAATACAAGTAGCTAACGTTAGCAAGTAAAATTAAAAAAGTAAAGTTGGAGAATTTCAATAATAGATTTTTTCAAGAGAGAAACAATTTTATATATGATGAGAATTTAAATGAGTTTGGTAATGGTTATTTTCAACCAATTACTCTTTTTAAATGTTGCCTCCTCTGACATGGAGATGAGGCCCCAGACCATCGTGTGACGTGAACAAACATAAATGATCAACAACCAAACTCTTATTAATTACGTTAATTATCTGATTAACGTGAGGCGAACATTCGCTTGACGCTTAATGTGAACAAACCATTAAGGTTTGCTGTGATCACTCCTCCCTCACTCATTCCTTCCACATTACATCTATTTGATCCTTTGCCATAAGGTCACAAATAAAGAGCTTCCTGCCGTTGCAGGCCAGCTGTAAATACTTGAATAAACACACAGACTTTGTTGTGGTCTGCTCTGATACCGGTTGGGAGTGCCTTTCTCAAGCATACTCATTAAACTAGAGTGTGCTCCCTGAAAGCTGCTCCTTGGACCTGCTAACTGATGCAGGTGGCTTGCTTTAATATGCTGACATTTTTTTTTTCTCCTGTAAACCCTTTTTAACACCTGCTAAATATTATAAGTCTTTTATCTTAACATTTGCCTGCCTCCGTCGTGTGCTGCTGAAAAAGTTATCTCGGGTGTTTCATGATACTTTTTAACAGAAACACTGCCCTCAAAGTCATTGTTGCAAAGAGATGCTGATTTTTTCATTCTTTTTGTCTCTACAGTAAAACACCTGTACCACATATCTGTATGTCTCCAATGCATGCTTCCTACTGACCAGACGATATCTGGAAATATATGTCCATATATATGTCAAAGCTGTGTACTTCAGATTGTGAATACTCTTTCTAGAAAATTGCTGTGTATCTTCTGACTTGTTTTGCAAATTCTTGCATTTGTTCAACAGAGAACGTTTTTATGTCATTAACGTATTATATGGCAGCCACACATTGTGATTATATTAGGATATGGACATTATGACGGATTAGACCAAGTCTGTTTTAATCAAGGTCAGTCAATAAATCTAAGTGATGCGAGATGATCACTTTAATAAGGTTTTAAACATGTTTCTTTGCCTGAGCAGTAGGTCCAAATAACCATCTAACTAACCGTCTGTCTGTCTGTGTGTGTGTGTGTGTGTGTGTGCATGTGTGTGTGTGTGTGTTCTTCGCACATTTATCTGGTCTACTTCACAAGGCGGTTGTATTGCTGGGGACTCCATAGATGCTTTTTCACAAAAGGTGCAATTTGGACAGGCAAAATGCTTAATAATAAACTTTGAATTGTCAGGCAAACAGTGCTCTTAGTTGAGTGCTAGAGGAACAGCCCCACAGCCATTGCAACTCAAATTGTAAATGCTTTTGCTTACAACTTTTACCTTTACCACCAGCAAAATGCATCCACTCACCAAATACATGCTCTACTTTATAAAGAGATTTGCATGAAAACTGTTTTGCAAAAAAAAAAAATCAGCGTCAAGATTGTCTTCCTGTCTTCGCTGATATTTTTGTTGAAACAATTAACGAATCAAAAGCTCCGCCAAAAATACAAAATCTAAATTTGCATGTCTTTTCTTCTTTCACAATGAGGAGGAAGTAGCCTGTGCTACTAACTAGCGGGCGAGAAAAAGGACCCCAACCCTTGACCTTCTTTTTGGGGTGTTGGTTATGTAAAAATCAATGCCCAGCACTGACCACAAGAATAAAGTTATTAACAGGAAAAGTCTGCTTTCGAGCAGATGCCAAAGAAAGCCAAGAGGGATGGATGTAAAAAGAGGGTGAAACGGAGTGGAGGATATCTCTTAGCCAGTGAGAGAGGGAGCAGTGAGAGGCTAACGCTAATCCACTTATTAAGGCAACAACTGCAAGCCCGGAACCTGCGCCAGATATTAATACCTAATCATGAGTTAATTAAAGGAGGGTTAGTTAGCGCCTAATCCGCTGTGATGGGGGGTGATAGTGGCGGGGAGCTACAGTGTCCTGAGGGGGTGGGGGGCCGTCTATAGTGCTAACGCTAGGTGCTAACACAAGAGCTGTGGACTGGAGATATAATTAACTTCAAGGTGCCAATGTTGCATTCAGGGTTTTTTCAGACTATTTGAGAGGGAATATATTATCGCATTTGGAATTTTCCAGGTGGGAGAGATGATTAATGTACCATAAGGCCAGGATGTTATCATTCAGGTGGAACTACACACAAACGCCAACTCATTACAATCCAGCCTTAGAGTGCACTTTTTTGGGTGACTTTCATTCTAAATTAATGTGAAATCTGTAGTGTAAGGGTTTCAGTTGGTAGATTGCCCCTAATGGCCATTGCACATTAAGTAGGACTTTTACAAAGGGGAGTTTATTGAGGTCCTGAAACTGCACCTGAGCCCTAAAGACCCGATCTAACTGAACCCAACTGTTACCGTCGTACTTAAGACCCAAACCCAACCTGCATCTGAGCCCAACAGACCCATTCTAACTGAATCCAACTGTTACCGCCAAAATTACGTCTCTAACCCAAACCGCACCTGAGCCCTAAAGACGGGATCTAACGGAACCCAACTACTACTGCCAAAATTACACTACTTGAAGTTTTAGCTACAAATTGGCCCAAAATCATCCTAAAACCTGATGTTATGTGAAAACAGTACAAGTGGCTCAACTAGCAGAACTGTAGTGTGGGTATACACAGGCTGGGGGAACCGTATAGGGTCACCAGCAAAACAATTTGCCTAATTTAATTTCTTAGACAGTCACTCACACAACTTTCCATGTCAACGTCAATTTACTCATCATTAGACGTGAAATCACCTGTGTAGTTCTAATAAAAGCAAGTTATGAGAAACGCAGGACCCAGGGTTGTCGGGCTTTGATCCATGGGGACTAATAGTCAGAATGTCTCGGCCGCGGCTGCTTTAACTTTGACCTTAAGCACTTACAAAGTCCAAAGTCCAAAAACTCTATGGAAGTGAAACACTAAATCACTGTCCCGTAATATATTTCATGAGTACATGATGTGTAGACAGTTCTACAAATTAACTACTGCATGCCTCTTAAATACGTGACACTGAACACATAATAGGTTAGCTAAAATCTAAATATTTTTAGGTGATAGAGCTTTTAGATCAAGTTTTATGTTATTTTTTAAGTATTGAGAGAGAGAGAGAGGTGTATGGATTGCATCAAAGATCCCTGTCGGAGTGGAATATGGATTGTTATGTGGAATGAGCTGCTTATCCATGAGGCCACCAGACTCCACTATTTACTGTGTTCATTATTAGTAGTTGTATCTATGCATGTGTTAGGGCTATAGAGAGGTTATGCTATCTATATAGGCTACTGTATACCAAATACCTGAAGTGTGTGCTAGCTCCATGACAACTAAGAAAAGTCCACTCACTGAGATGCTGTTGAAAGCTTTGAGTAACATCAATAAGTAAACCTTCACTTAAAGGTTTACTTCTGTATTTTTAACCTGATGTCCCATGTTTTTTTGTGTGTCTACAGGGGACAATGACTTTGAAACTAGTCCAGTTGAATACTGGACCAGGAGAACACTGCAGACAGCAGCCGCTAAACGGACTGCTGCTCGGGCCAATTCTGCAACGTCATTGTACGTCCAATAAAAGTGCTTGTTTTTACCACTGACAGGCGCAGATTGTTATAGCATGTGTATTATAATAAATAAAAATAAAAACATAATTAATAGCAGCTTCCGTTACATGCTATTTATCCATATAACATTACATTTTTCTATGATGTAGTGATTGTATGACTTATTCTAATTGTCTATTCGTCCTGTCTATATTTCGACTCTGTCTATGCTTTTGGTAATGCTAGGCAGTTTCAGCCCTCGAGTCACAAAGAGCATTCATAAGTGCATTTTGGACAGTTTGAGAGCACAGACTAACTTTTCTAATATTTTCACTCCGTAGAGGTTGAATACAATGTTAATGTATGCACATAGATAAGGTTTTGATATTTCTGTGTGATTGAATGAATACAACCCACAATTGGTTAATCCCCCATCCAGATCCAATGGGCTGTAAGGCATCAAAACACACACTTTACTCAAAGACAAGTCATAGACCTGCCGGAAGACAATGATGGAAACGTGACTGAGAGTTGGAGAGGAGTGCCAGTGTTGTCAGAGTCTGTTGTATTGGAGTACAGAGAGCTTTTTAAGATTTTCAATGTCATGGCTAAATATATAGATGAATTCAACACAGTAGCTGCGACGCAGGATTGCAGAACTAGACTTCTCCGAGCGAAAAGACAGACTGGATCAAGCGAAAGATAAAGAAAAAGGTTTTCTCTGTTGGGTCTTTTCAATAATGTTGTCAGACAATAACAATCTGAGCAAGTCAATGGCAAAAACAACAGTACATTGATGGTACGGAACTGTCCAAAAGGATTACATTGCAGTCCGTTTAGCGTCTGCCGTCTGCAGCATTCCCGCTCAATACTGGACCAATTGCAAAAGTTGCTTTCCCCAGTAGTCACTTAGACACAAAAACATAAGAGAACAGGGTTCAGGTTGAAAAATACAGAAGTTAGCCTTTAAGTATTTTTTTATTTTTAAACATTTTGCAAAAAAGGATAGAGCATCCTCAGCCTCTCATACAGGTCTCTGTGATGTGTGTTTGTGTCTCCACCCTTTACTCTTCTTTCAACATCCACTCCTATACATGTATGTATCCTTCACTTCATTTTGTCCCTCCCTGTCCCCTCTTTTTTTTTTTTTTTACCTCTGCACTGTCCTCTTTTGTCTTTTTCCCCATCCTGGTTCACTTTTTTTTCTTCTCCCCTGTCTCACCCTAATCCTCTGCAGCTTCCTCCTCCTCCCTTGCTTCCCCCTTTTTTCCCTCTGTCGTCCTCTTGGATGTGTTTTAGAGAGAGCCAAATCATCACCTCTCAACTCCCCCTTGTGGCGCTGCTCTCATTCATTACACACACACACACACACACACACACACACACACACACACACAGGTAGACTTGCATAGACACACGCAGGGTTATACACACACACTCTCCCCTCCATTGTAATGGGGATGTTGAGCAATAAAAGAGGAGTTTCCGACGCGGGAGCAGGAGTGTGAGTATTAGCATTTAAAAGGAGCTGAATTAGCCATTGCGCTACAATCTCCAGCAAATGAATTTGGATGTCGGGCTAACGCGACGTTTATCAAGGGACAGATTCACAGCGGAGGAAAAAGAGGAAGGTGCGGCGGCAGAAAGAGAGGTGAATGCTTCAGAGTCTAAACACTATTCAAATGCAGCTGCTGCAGGAAGACATGGCAGATCTTCCTTCACAATAATTCCCAGTGGGCCTGGATGCGGCGTTATGTTTAATTTAAGACATGTTGCCAGCAAAAGAAGTTCCGTGAACCCTGTCTACTTACTCGTTAGCTCCCACAAATAAGAAGAGAATCAAGGAGGGAGATGCTAATTCCGGTGAGAGGAGAAGAATGGAGATATTGCAGTAGTACGGGGGGGGTGATACAAGGTGAGAGTGAGGGGTCAGCGAACCTCGGCTACCCAGAAATGACAGACACGTCACAGAGAGAGAGAGAGAGAGTAAACAGATGTAAATTGGATGATGGCAGCAGTCTAAAGGCCAATGTTCTTCCTCTCTCGTCTTCATTTCCCCTCGCTCTCCCTTAAGGTTGAGATTTATTTGCCTGTTATCTCTTTAATCTAAATCAGCCATATTAATTACATGCGTACTCATGCCGAATGGTTTGTGCAATGTCAAATGCACAGTGCAAACATCTGAACATGCTCAGTGTGTAAATGAACAGAGGGGTCGTGACAAACAAACAATAAAGCCAATCATATTAAGAATGTGAATGTTTTATGCATACATGCTGTGCGTATGGCTGCACTTGCTGGTTTACAGTTTCCATTTCACAGCTCACACTTTGCATGAGACAGAGGGCAAATACTGCCCAACCTCAGGATTCACACTACAGGCACACTGTAAATGTAGAGGTGAAGTAACACCACTTAAGCCCCTATGTGGAAATTATGGAAATGTTACTCTGACATAATTACAACATATACTCCAGGGTCCTGATGATCTCACTATTGCATATTAATGAATCCTCTAAATATCTATTTGTATTTTGCATTACTAACTCTCTCTACATCCTACACAGGATTTATGTGTACAGCATATGTCTGACTCATCACTAGAACCAGTAGTGGCTCCGGTGATGCTGCTGCTGTGAATAGTCAATCGGTTTGATGATCGACAAGATACAAATCAGCAACAATTTGGATTATTAAATTATCTTTTAAATCATTGCCTTATATCCAAAATGCCAACCATTTACCACAGATGATGACACATATTCCCTGAACAGATTTAGGAATTAATACCTCATCCTTCATTTAGGATTCAACTGGCATTCAAATTTAATACAACTAAATATAAATACATCTATAATTTAAGATTTAAATAATATTTCAACAGTAGCTTCATTTAATTCCCTGGCTGTAAATAACTCAAAGACATCATACAGACATTTCAAATCAAATTGCCATACATAACCAACACAACCTACATAAACCATTAATCTTAAAAGCAATATTTTCAAAATAAAATATCAACACCTATACAGTACTTCAGGATTAGTGACATTTTCTTTATAAGAAGACATGTTGATTTAAACATCATGTAGGTGATCCCAGATGGGCAAAGAGTCTCAAGACCACAATACTTGAGCCAATTGACTGAAAGTGACACATGGTGTGCCCCACACGGTCCCAAGAGCCTTTCAAATATCTAGATCTTCCAGGAAACAAAACATTTGTAGCGTTTAAGTCACACTACATTTCACAATAGTAAAATGATGTCATATTCAATGTGATAATTTTTATTTTATTCTCCTAGGTTATATGAATTACCTGTTCTGGTGCAAACCAAAATTAAACAAAAAGTTCAAAAGAAGAAAAATAAATACCAAAAGGTCACTATAAATGTACTATTGTGTGTCACAGAGACCATTTCCGAAAACAAATAAAGTATATAAAATATTACATAAATACTTTCTACTATACAACTAACATAATATAATGACACCATTCATGTTTCAAAAGCAGTGGAAATGCTATAAACTGCAGTATATGAACCCCTGGAGTCACTGTTTGGTACCACAGACCTATAGATACATGATATACTGATTTGTGGTCACTGTTGGTCTCTCCATCCGTCCATCCTCACATCACATGAAGCAGAACTAAGGCAGCCCGAGGCTGATGGAGGAGGAGGAGGAGCTGCAGGTCATTAGCTGTAGCCCAGGATTAGCCTGAGCAGAGCGGCTAGCTGCAGCTTGGATGAGGCTAATTAGATCTGTCTATCTGAACACATCCATCATCTGCTCATCCCTCCTCCCTCGCTTCCCCCTCTCCAAATAAATTGCTCTTTATTACTCTATCATTCAGGTTATTGCCTATGAAATAATGAGACACTCCTGGTCAGGGCCAGCATAATTGATTTTTTTTTTTCTTTTTTCGTTCATGTGTGTGTGAATGTGTGTGTGTGTGTGTTCAAGGTATCGTTATTGTTAGCTGGCCAGGGATTACTGAGGAGATTAGCTGGTGGGAATGAGAGATGCAGAAACAAAAGCAAAACAAAGATTGCAAATACTCCGACAACTCGTGCAAAAATCTAAATATATCTATATTTCTAAATATATAGAAATGTAATTAGGCTTTTCAGCAAAAATTTGAATCTTTTCTCACATGATATGCATGTGTACAGTACAGATTCTTATTTGAAATACGTTAAGGCATTCCAAAAAAATGTGTCGCCTTAGCTGAAATATGAACTCCTCGAATATCTGTATCCCTTTATTGATCCTTCTACTCTCTCTCACACACACAGACACTGAGATCACAGACGATACACGAGGGCTAAGGAGGAAGGAGGGGCTGCAGTATAAATGTTTCATTCCTCCTGAATGGCAGGTTAAGTGAGGATACGATAATACAGCCGACAGTAATGGCAACTTTAATTTCCTTTTCCTATTGTGGAGATTTATGTGGAGAAATTAAATTCCAGCAGCTCGCAGGCCTCAATAATCATTATACAGTGCAGAGAGTGAAGAGAAAAGGGAAACTGTTTTCATGGTCACAATATATAAAAGAAGCAGGTTAAGCACCAGGGGAAAGAGAAGGTAATCTGGGAGGGCTTAATAAACACAAGACACATTATACAGATGTTCAAAAAAAAGTCTCATAGCACTGAGTAACGCCGGTTCATAAAAAAGCTGAGGGCTATCATGAGTTATCATATGTCTTTCTGCTGTCACCACCAAATGAAAAATTAGCTTCAAAGTGAAAGGTTGCTGCATGACATCATCACAGTGATCACTATTAGATCAACTGGAAATATCCTGATTAGAATTTTAAATACAGTTATGCGTGTTTGAACTATTTGTTTACATTATTATATGAATATGAAAGTAGGACCAGCGGGGTTGAAGCGTATCTACATATCCTTTGCATGTAACTCACAAATGATTTTGCTCTACACTAGAATGGATAATAATATTGTCTTTTCTTACGAGATGCTTTCATTTTGGGAGTGAAGAGAGTCATGTATCTGTCCAGCAAATGTTTTTTTTTCAGTTGAAGCGGCAGAGCAACTCACTTGGTGTTTTCTACAACAATCAAAGACATGTATAGATTTAAGAGTCATTTCTCCAAATCAACATACAACAACATATACGGCTGCGTCAATCACACTGACTGTAGTAAGAAGTGGACGTAGTCACTGGGACATCACCCATTGGTTTGTGGAGCTAAGTAAGCTAAATATGACTTATTTCAAGTTACAATGAACTTTCATAAACTGAAAACAAACTGTGAAAGGGTTAAAGTTGCTAGAAAAATGCACAGACAACTCCCAGACTGGTGAAAGCTCCAGTAGCGACCCTTCAAACAACCGTGTAGCCCCGCCCTAAATCATACTCTGCTTTATGGTCTATTTGACTCTATGGACCATAATTTAATAACATCGTGATGTGTTGAAGAAGACTTGAAACTAGAGATTGAGACCATAAACTCATGTTTACAATGTTTACTGTGGGAATAAATCAAGAGAGAAGTAGAGTCATTTTCTCATAGACTTCTATATAACCAGAGGAGTCACCCCCTGATGGACACTAGAGAGAATGCAGAGAAGACCCAGAGGTAGGTGATGATTCAGAGGTCTGGAACCAGGCTATGCTCAAATCAGAAGATATGTATATTTTATGCTTTGATTTCTTGTGGTTGAACTCGTGAGAGGTTTGGACAGCTGCTAGGAAAGTAACAGCAAAGTCAGTCACAGAAAGTAATGCATTTAATGGAATCACCACAAGCAGTGGATTGGCCTTTGAAAGTCAAGTGGATTAGCATAGTAATAATCAACTTTAGTGAACTTGTGGGCCTTTGACCAACTGCAAACTTGACATAACAGACAAAATCAAAGCGGCCAACATAGAAAACACCATCATAAGTTATATACGACTATGCTCTGACGATAAAGAAGAAACATCAATAAAATGTTTCTATTATAGTATATATAATAGACACAACCAGCTGAGCCACAACACAATCCGCAAGTATTCGTCTCTGAATATTTCTTGGAGATGTTCAAATTCATTTGTTTTGACACTCTGTTGTATGACCGTCGTCCATTGTTGAAGACAGACAATGACAATATTTAAAAGCTGCAAAGTTAGTCAGTATAGATCAATAGTCAACTCCAGCAAATATGTTTTTGTCATTTTTGCTTGGGAATACTTGTGAGAATAAGCCAAGATCGAGAGACTGTACCTCCAGGTCTCTATACATTTGCCAAAGTTGAAGATGATTCATGTTTTACTTTAACAGGAAATATTAGCTATGGATATGCTGCCTTCCGGCATCCGGACTACCGTTTTCTATTTGGCCACGAAACTCTGAACTGCTGTGACTAATGATAAATGTGAGGATAGTGCTGTTTCTGACCATGAACGCTGTGTGGGTGATGAAGGAGTTGTCGGTCTGACGCCATGCTGTGCTGTGCATACAAGGGGTTAAACTGCTGCATTCAGCTTGGCTGCCCATCCCTCATTTATTAAAACCAAACCTTATCAGATGACAAGCGTCATTGAAGTTTGACATTGATAGAATAATCTGCACTCACAACAGCTGCCTCACAGAGTGTGTGTGTGTGTGTGTGTGTGTGTGTGTAAATTGAGTGCTAAACAACTCAAAATGGGTCCTACTACTTGAAGAAGTACCACTACTACTCTATGTACCTGAAAGAACAAAGGACCCTTGCAGGTTCTTTAGGGGTGATGGTGGCTCAGTGGTAGAGCAGGGTAGTCCTCCAATCAGAAGATCGGTGGTCCAATCCCCTGCTCCGCTAGTCCAAATATCATGGGGATCCTTTCAGTTGTTCAGAGATTAAATGTGGAGCGATGTTGTGGCCCAATCAACCAAATATTGCCATTTCTAGATTGAAGCCACTAGCAAAGCTACAAAACACACAATAGTCTATTTTCCTCTTTTAGCATCCACACAGTTGTACACTGACATACTTTGATGCAAAACTCAAACAGCTGGTTTGATCCTTTCCCTCATCCTCTCCTGTAATTGTCTTGCACAGCACAGTCGTCATTTCCTCTGTATTTATCTCAGCCAGGTCAACACTGTGTAATGATGCAAGCTCGACGCAAGCTGATGAACGCACAATTAAATTAGAGGCAGAGAGACCAAGAGCAGTGGAGGGAAGAGAGTTTAAAACAATAAAGGGAATAAATAAAAGGGGCCTCACCCTCAGGAAAATGTCCCTCTTAATATTCATTAACAGAGAACGGCAGGGAGTCTGTGAGACTTGCCTCCCCGACATGAACACAGGGATTGAAATATTTAAGAGATGATGTAGGGCACTCTCTAGGGAAACACTTCAGACAGATCTGTCTCTGGTACCCAAACTTTTGTCATCATTTTACTTTGTAACAGACACTTATGTTTTGTCACAACTTGGTGTCTCTCTTTGTGTACGTGACACGTGTACACGTGTGGTCTGAGGGTTGCCATTTACACTCCAAACTCCTTGTAAATTTACCCCCAAACTGCAATGAAAAAGTTGAAGCCGTTCCTCTCCACAGCTAGCTCTATTAAAAGCATTTGAGCGTGCTGGACGTCTGTTGCTGACTGTTCGGATTTAAGAGTCAGAAGACAAAAGCGCTAGAATAAAAGGATATTCAGACATAATTCATGCAAAAAAATGTTCCACTCAACTGATGACAGCTTGGATGAATGGGCTAACTGAGAGAAATGTTTGGGGACTCGAGAGTGTGCGGAGGAGACTGCAGGCTACATCAAGTGAAATGATTGAAAGGAAAAGCCTGCGTCCGTATGTGCCAGATATATGAACTTGATGTCGGAATCCCTGATCATGCTTCTGCTGCCGATGGCTCCGGTGTTCCCTACATGTCCCAACACAAAAGAGGTGGATGGAACAGACAACATACTAATGATTTTACCATTGTTAAGGGCAATCTACACTGTTTTCTGAAACATTTTAAATGGTCCTCATTTGTTTATCTAACTGGAAAGTTAAGCTTCTGTTTCTACAACTGTACCAATCCACAGTAATTCTGAGAGACCCCGCATTTCGTAGGCGTCCACAAAAACATTTTTGCACAGAAAAGCATGATCCCCAAACGATGAGTCCTTTGGTGAACCCCTGACTAACCCTCTAGCACCCCACTATGCAGGTAAAGCTGGTTTTGTGTGAAATGTCTCGACAACTAATGGATGGATTGACATGGTACAGATATACAAGGAATCCAGAGGGTGAACGACTTCTTTTTCAGTGTCATGAGCAGGTCAAAGTTGGTGCGAACTTTGTTCCATTCGGACATTAATGATGACATTGATGATCCCCTGACTCTTCATCCAGCACCACCCTCGGGCAGAACTCATTTGTTTCATAAAGAAATGTCTCAACAACTATTGGGTGGATTGACATGGAATTTGGTCCAGGTTCAGTTCCCATTCCCATCAACATCAGCTATACTTTGTGATTATTGCTAATTTAACACAAATTGTTCATATTTGTCATCCACATCAGAATTGAATTGCAATCCGCCCAGTAGTTGTGTTGGAAAGGCTAACTGCGACAATCACTCTTACCTTGACTCTTTTCATGCGACACTTTCATTATTGTAGAGCTTGTTTGTCCTCTAAAAATCAAATCAGAGAGCTGGTGTGAGATGACGGCAGGTATGTGCTGTCACTAATGCCAGCTCTTATTTCCAGCCTCTTCACAAACACTCCGGAAGGTGGATTCCATGCAGTCTTGACCACATCAAGCGCTATCCTGATTAAGCATAACACCTCACCGGTTGTACTTCAATGTCAGCCCGGGCCTATACGCTGAATATGCAATTGCGTAGGACCCTGAAAATCCTTTTTTTTTTTTATAAAAAGGAAGTTGTTTGGAGACACAGAGTCAACCAGTGGCAGTGGAAGTTTATATTTGATATAAATAAGCTGAAAGGAAATGAGCAGCGCAATGTGGGGGAGAGAGAAGTGAAATAAAAAGAAAATATCAAAGAAACAGAGATAATATATCAACAAGGCTTACCTGATTATCATTTTATTTGGTTGGCTAAAGTCTGTGACTCTCTTTCCCACAAACACACATGCAAAGTATAAAGGGCCTCCAAAGACAATCTTGCCTTGGGCCCCCTGTTGTCTAGAGCCGGTCCTGCTGCTAATGAGACATCTGTGCTGGCATCTCCATGTGAAACAACACTACCCCTTCAACTCATCCATAGGGTGGAAACCACAGCAGTGGTGACAATAGCGCACATACTGCCACAAAGTTAGGAGCGCGGCGGGCTCAGCCCTGACGACATGACTGTTGTGTGTTTTTTGTGCATCACACTTTTAGCGAGAGCTGATAACGGACTCATCCGAGAAACCTTGGTTGAAAAAGAATGGAAGAAAGAATGCGTTGTGATGAGTTGCGGCGGTAATGAACCACAGCTAACATGACCATGAGCCCGGATGCTGGCGCGCTAAAGTTTCGACTGAAAAACAAAAGCTAAAGCCATTGAATGGATGACTTCTGGAGTAATCAAGCAAACAGCTCTTCACACTCAAGGGCAAGGCCATGCAATCACGATATTCTGACATTTTCAACAAGCAACAAAGGCGGCGCACAGAAAAGCATCTCGCACACGCCAGGTGTGAATGGCTTTTGAGAGCGGCTCATGTGAAAGGCTGTCAATAGCACTCTGGACAGATACGGGTTTCATTCAGTTGTCTACATCATATTATTGGCTACGGCTGAAATTGTATGCCACACGCGACATTGCTGCATCCTTATACAGTATATCCTTATATGGTGTGAGATTCAAACAACTCTAGGAGGATGTATGACTCATAACATTTTGCTTCCCACAAGAAATGTATACGCCCAGTTTCTATTTAAAGGTCCAAATAAATTATATCAGTACTTTCTTAATGTGATGCATTTTCTGTTGAAACAGGATATTGATGTGGGCAATAGCAAAATGTAGGGATCAATCTAAAGTGTAAACCAACCATGAGCTATACCAAATGCCAATGGCGAGAGCTGCATACGTTATCTTCTCAGAATGCCCCTAAAATATTCAGGAATTTTAATTGCAGCTTGACATTTTGCTAAAGATGCTGTCCCAATCCCCAAGTTCTGATAGTCTGGCCAACACTAACTTGTAAAATCTTGTCTCACTAGGAAAGTTCAAACATTTTATCTTTGGATGGCAAGCCATTATGTTCACTGGTGCAACAATGTGTGTTTTGTGTTTCAGTTTAAAATGTACAATATTTACAGGCCATCAGATTGCACCAATCAGGTTTAAATATATGGACAGTAGGGAGAGAGAGAGAGAGAGAGAGAGAGAGAGAGAGAGAGAGAGAGAGAGAGAGAGAGAGAGAGAGATGTACTTCTGGTGTGAACAGCTGCATATTGTGATCCCTCTGATCCTGTCTGAACCCGGTCTCTTTCCTCTACTATCAGCACTGCAGCCCATACACAGTACTTGTCTGAGAGCATACTACCATATGAGCAGAGCGCACAGCCATGATGTTTTGATTGTGAAAAAAAGTTTTGAATGAGAGCAGAAATCTTGCTGCAACACCTATAAGTTATTAAAGTCCAGGGGTTTATACATTGAAATATAATAAATGAATGTAGCATTGTCTTGAATAGGAGCCACTCACATATTTAAAGAGGTTACTTTCCCAAACTAAAGACACAAAAGAGGAGGGAAGAGTAAACCATGCCTACATGTGTGTGTTGACTTTGAGGACATTAAATGTTAAAAGATGATCTGCAGGTGAGTACATATTTGAAAGCAATACAGAATGCGCGAGAACCTTACTGCATTATATTCCATTCTATCTTTTTCTCACCTGGCGCCTGAATGTTGTGGTTTTCTAAATCATTTATTTTCAACAATAAATTCACAAGAATGAAGACAATTGTTTGCTGCTCAATATGTCCTGGGGAGGAGCATGTTTAACACAAAAATAAGATAACTATAGTGTCGTGATTTAATCCAAACAACTAGGAGAATTTGGTTTTGATATCAAACAAGTCAAGCGTGTGCACCAACTAAACCAGCCGTATTCTACCTATTTACTCCATGTGATTTGAATGATTTGAGTGTGGGTCACAATGCAATCCTTTTCTAAAATGTCTGGTTAAGTTAGCAGCTCCTGTATGTGTCACAGTTTCAAGCTCAACAACATGTTGAGTTTCCAAACACATGACCCGAGTCGCTGTGAAAATGAATCTAAACACCTTTTACTGCACACATCCTGTGTCATCAGTCTGTGACCTTAAACAGGTCACTGACTAATGATGCTCTACATCCTCTTCCACCGTAACGTCTGTGGTGTGAGCCACTTCAGAGTTTGACACCTTTTCTCTCTCTTTGCTGCTCCTCTTCAACTGACTCCTTACTTTCACCTTGGTTTTTATCTCAACTGACGTTTTGGAAACATTGTCACCGGCTCGCTTTCGCCACAATCATCAGATTTGCTTTCGCACCTTGGGGCCCACTTAGTAACCACCCACTTAGCCATGTAAACCCTAATCAGCACCTAACCCCTCCCAGCACTCTCACACACCGACACACACTAACACACGCATACACACGCAGAGTCATTTTATCACCTACTAATACCGCAAAGAGGACGTTAGCCAACAGCAGCACTGATACTTATCAAGCCTGCAGCCTCACTAACCACACACACACACACACACACACACACACACACACACACACACACACATTCATGCACAAACACAAATTCCATCACACACAGATGCATGTACTCTTTACCTCTTGCTTGCCACATATTACATACATCAGCTACATATTCCCACACACGTATGATGCAACGTGGAGACCACAAGTGACCAATTGGGTCACAAAGGAAGAGAGCCGGGCTTTTAGGCTAATTTCACATATTGGTCAAAAAGTGGAATTACAACTTCTGGGTCTTTCACGCGATGCCATTGGCATCATAGAATGACATAGGGAGAGAGATGTCTTTAGGTAAATCCACTTCCCACTACAAACACTTAAACAGCCTGTAATAAAAGACACACTTGTGTGTTGCTGTACATACGACAGAGATCAAAACATTTTACTATTTTACCTTAAAAAGGAATGGACCAGAGAACTGATAAAAAAACCTTTTCTTTTCAGGTTGTACGGTGTAACATTAGCTTTTCTTAACTACAAAAGATTTGTATTGCGGACCATTTGCAACAGCGCCACCCATGAAAGAAGGCCTTACCAGAAACAACACGTTTAACCAATGGATATTGACATAGCAAGCTTTTAAAAGGCATCTTTAGTGACAACTACAATTGATGAATCCTTTTTTTAATAGATTTTTCATAAGGGCCCTCAACGTTTTGCTGTTGAGGCTTTAAGGTGGTCTGAAGTGTCAATCAAAGGGTCCCCAGACCCCATAAGACCCCATACATTTTATGTACCTGCCTAATATAATCAAACAAAATATGATCAGTGTTTTTATTTTTGGTCTACATGTGATGAAGAAGAGGCCAGTGTCAGAATGAGTGAAATGGAGACAGAGACCCAAAAAGGCGGGTGCTAAAGTGAGCTCTGGTTTAAAGTGCACCGTCTTAAAAATGCATTCGTAGCTTGAGGACACATTTGCCAGGGCCTGCTCTTAAGCGACACCGCAGGGATAGTTTCTGTCGGACGCTGTGAGGCTTCAGCCTGTAGGTGGACTCCTGGATGAAAGGCATTGTGGGTACAGCTGGAGGGGACAAATGCCCCCTCTGACCTGGGACTGTCATTCCTCACCTTCTTCTTAAACTGTCTTATAGTTCTTGATATCAAATGATCAAGAGATTGTCGACTTCTTTCAACATTATTTCTTGTGTGATCTTTCGACTGGCT
The DNA here is from genome assembly GCF_023349555.1 of Cebidichthys violaceus. NCBI lineage: Eukaryota > Metazoa > Chordata > Actinopteri > Perciformes > Stichaeidae > Cebidichthys > Cebidichthys violaceus. The sequence continues at coordinate 5,351,430 of NW_027176395.1, read as the reverse complement.
GCCAGGCATGATGTACCTTCAATCTAGGCTGTCCAGTGATCCTCCTTATGCCACATGTCATGTCTCCTAAGTAGACATGTTCAGTGTGTATGAAAGCGGTGCTTAAGGATGATGTCCGTGACCTCTGCAGAGTTCAGCCGTATGCTCGGCTGCTTTGCTGCCTCATGTATATGATATGTGATGCCCATTTAAATATTTACAGGATGGTCAACTTCTGCTCTAATTGGCAAACCAGTTTGTTTCTGTACACACACACACTGAGTGTATCATGGGGTTGGTTTCACAGTGCCATTGTCTGGAGACTTCCTCAGCCATGAATGTTTGATTGATATATATTTTCAAAGGAAAAGTGTTTCGCTCCATAATTCAGCGGCAGGCCTGAGGATGTGAGGAGGGGTGACTGGGAGGAGAGAACAGCATCCATTTGCAAATCTCCATCATTTATGGACCTCCATCCTCAAATGCCAGGTTTTGTTTCTCAAAACGCTCCATGTGTGTGTGCGTGGAGAGTTTTTCAGCTCAGATAGTCTCCACATGACATGATGCTGGCTGAGTGTGTGAACTGTAAAAAGCTGGCACACAGCAACTATTGTTAAATCTCTTACCGCTGCTTGTGCTAAGCTGATGTCTTGTGAGCCGAGACTCCGAGAACACGAACGTCGCTTCTTGCTGCCTGGCCTGAAGTTGTGCTGAGAGCAGAGCGTTTAAAGGGTTATTATTATTTCAGGTAGAGAACCATGGACATTATGTTTTTAGAAGGACAAGTGTTTTGAAAAGTAAGGCTGCTAGGATCACACGATATGAAATATGAAAAGATGCAGACACTTGGCTCCGCATGAAATGGATTGAAGAACCTGAAGAAACTCAGATTTACAAAAATAAATGTTGCACACATGATACATATATATATATATATATATATATATATATATATATATATATATATATATATATATATATATATACTGTGTATATATACTGTATATCTATCTATCTATCTATCTATCTATCTATCTATCTATCTATCTATATATATATATATATATATATATATATATATATATATATATATATATATAGAGAGAGAGAGAGAGAGAGAGCGAGAGAGAGAGAGAGAGAGAGAGATTTTTTCAGCATTTTGGCTCATGATGAATATTTTTCACTTTTCATTGAGGAAAACAAGAAGCTAAAAACTGTCCACAAAAAAATAAACTAATAGTTGAGAGCACCTCAGAGGCGCAAACTGTTAATTGAGACCTAAGTCACCAGCCCCTTGTGGTCTAAAGTGGTGTTTAGACTGAAAGAAGCAAACACAGACAGGGACACTGCATGTAAACTATGTGCAAAGACGTGACTGGACTGAAAAAGAAAAGCTTATTTGCTGTAGGTGTAAAGTATTGAGCCATAGTCACCAGTGGCTGATTTAGACATTTTTAAGTGGGGTGGTGAAGGGATGTCCACTGGCCATGACGTGATGACAGTGTGTGCGTAGTGTGTGTAGCCTGTTTGCCTTCACATTCCACTAATAGGCTAGAACATAACTCAATTGGTTACATGAATACACATAACTGTTGACGGTTTCCTATTTTGCAGAACCTTTATAGTAATGTAGGCTAAAATTAACAATGACAAATAAATAGGAGCTTTTTTCTGAGCTAATTTTCAAAATTTAAGGTTATCAACCAGTCAAATGTTCTATAACCACCAAACAAAAATGCATTATGGAAGCCATGGGTTTTTATCTTCTTTTGAATAGATAGTACAGCATATATTACAGCACATACTGATATAATTAGACAATTCTCATGGATGTTTTTGGACAAAATAAAAAGCAGGTTCACCTTCATTGGCCCTGGTTGATGGTGCCGCCACAAATAGTAATAATGATGAGAAGGTGACTTCATGAAATGTATTCCTCTGCTATAATGAAATAAGCTATAACAGTTATTTGTTGCTATAGCTGTTTGTCTCGTGTTTTTGGTCAGATAGACCAGCCTGTGACACAAGAGACATGATATTTTTATTGTCATTCCAATCAAAACTTGAACTGAGCAACAAAAAAACGTCACCATATTCTAACATGATTCATGTCGGTGTTGTGTTTGTTTGACTCATCTATCCAACCCGACCTCCTCACTACGCCGGCGACCGATGTAGTCGGTCTGAGCCTCTAATGCTGCCACGGATGATTTCACATTGGTATTGAATATGTGGTCTGAGACACGAGGAGGCGTATCAGAGAGGTGGTAGAGCAGTTCCTGGCGAATATCAGGTGGAGTTGGTTTCCAGATTCGTCAGAGTGGGGAAGGGAGAGAGCGAGAGAGTCGAAGAGAAGTACAAGCCAGGCCTTTTTCAGGGATGTTTGATGGGAGAATGTCTGACTCCTCAGAGAATTGAGGCCCTGCTGGGCGACAGAACTATTGTTAATATACAAATATTGAGTAGTGCTGCTTGAAAGGTGGTGCAAGAACAAATCTCAAAATGAAAACAGTTGAGGTAGCAATCTGTGGATTTGTACAAGGGAAAACTTTGGCCTGTTTGTGGGTTCAGGATGTTGCTCTGGAGCAAAGTGACAGATAACGTAACTGCAGAAGACCATTACGACTTATTATAGTAAGTTTTCTTAACAATAATTAATACAATTACGCAAGATAGAACATACTTTATCAATAATTCTTTACACAACTATACTGATTGGATTTTTAACTGTAAATTAGAGACCATGTGGTAGATCATACTATATGAAGCACCAGCTTGGCCTGCTATCACTATACTGGAGACTATAAGTGACAATACAACAGACAGCACTCACATTACAAACTGTACAGTAACTGTACTGTAACAGGTATGAAGTACTACTGTCCCACTACTGCACTGGACAAAAACAGAGAGATGCTACAGACACTGAAATCACATGTAACTGAGGTCCCAGGCCAGATTTGACCCCAATGTTGTCACAGTTACCCAGCATGCACCATCAGCCAGCTGCGGCAAATGGACATCCCAGACACATCAATCTATATCAGAGGGATTTTTAATGAGCTGCCTTCATCCTCTTGATGTGGAAGGTTGTGGCGCAGGCCGCTCCTCCAGGCCAGCCTGCTGTCCCCAGGGCCTGGCCGTCCAGTCAGCTTATTGTTAGGTTTCATATTCCTGCATCTACACACACACACACACACACACACACACACACACACACACACACACACACACACACACCTCCACAGACAAGACAAGTATCCCCATAGCTCATGTAGCCTGTGTGCTGCATATACATGGGATATAGAAAACAGATATGGAGAAGTGTGTTGTATGGTCAGTCATTTTGAAATATGTGGAAGTGTGTTGAACTCTCACAGTCCGTTTATGTATTTGTTATGTACTATTCATTTTGATACTGCAGAGGGAACCAGGCCTGTATTTTATACAGGCTTACATTAGAGACAGGTATGTTTAATCATGTTTTAGTAAGATGTCTTTTTTCTGATCTGTTTGCTGTCCATGCTCTTTCCTCTTCATTTCCCCATGTTTTACCTGAAATCTTGATGGATTTTCACAGCACAAATGATGCATAATTCCATCAAGTCATCAACAGAGCCATGTCAAACCACTCTGCTGCTCTGAGGTTCATTCTACTCTACTGATTTTCCATTTGTTTTCTGTCAACAAAACTCAAGAACTTCACATAAAAAGCCTTCCCGTAGAAAACATTTTACAATCAATCCCTTTCCAAGCAGACTTTTAATGTGAAATGTCTGCAGGACGTGTTGAATGTCATTGACGATAGCTTAACACTGATCAAAAAAGGGCAAAGTAGAAGTGATTGGAAATATTTAGCAAATGAAAAAATAATTTCAGTTTGAAAAAAAAGAAAAGAGAATCAGTTCTATGTAAAATGACATGGTGCTGACTTTACCAAGTGTAAGTTTTTGAATTTGGTCTTCATTTGGGACTGGCTTTAATGCTGAACATAACCTGTTATTATTAACCCCATCGCTATTATATATTATTCGCCTCAATTTAAATGTCTATATTTGAGTATTCATGGTATTTCAGTCATATTGCATTTCCTCTTTTTGAACCTATATGTCATTATGTTGTCGTCATGCTGTTCTCCTCTCCCCGTCTTGTTAATGCCAACTCATCCATGATCTCTCTCAGTCACTTTGCTCAAAAAGGAAAAGAAACACAGAATAAAAAGATTAGAACAAAATTGTTTAAAAAAATAGATACAAATTATTTCTCGCAATCTCGGCAGAGGTAGGATAAGCAGCACAAATGCCTCTGAGAAGGAAGAGATCTACTTGTCAAAAGTCTTGGGGATTATAAGAGAATTGGAGAATATCGATGAATTCATGAAAAATAAGATCGACGTTTCAGGTGGTAGTGGAATATGCGGCAATTTGAAGTCCAGGGATGTTCTCTGACCGCATTCTATAAAGACTGAAGCAGCATCAGAGCTCACATTAGAGACTGTAACAAATGGGGGACAGAAAGAGATAGAGAGGACTCCCCCGTTCTCTCCCCTTTCCCTGATGAATGTGAGCAGAACATCAGGAGAGGAAGAGAACCAGAGAGTGACCAAAACAGGGGGGAAAAACAGGCTACTACTACTACTACTGAAAGCAAGACAGAGCGTTGTGACAGTGATTGATGTCTGAGCGCTCTCCCTGATTCGCTGATTAAACCCATCAATCTATATGCAGAAGAGGTGTCCGATGCAAATGGGCCCAATCAGGCAGGACAAAATGGTTTTGTCAGGAAGTTATGGAAATAACTATAGGTAAGGCCGAGAGAACGCGGCGAGCAGGCGGGGATCTGACGCTGTGATGCTCCAAATTAGGAGATTACATGCTCGCCGCTCCCCGTCGTTTGGTCCTGCTCCGACGCCCAAATTGTTCTGCCATTCTTTCTTTTCTTTGCTTAGCGGTCAAAGCCCAGTGGCGGCATACGCTACGCTACACAATGCAATTGCCTGGACCACTTCAGCTGCGGCAGCAATACAGTGGGACAAAAAAAAAAATAGAAGGTGGTCTCCTGCTACCAGACATTACAGGGTCTACCGCTGGAATTAGGCATCAACAGTTATTGTTTGACAGATAGAGGAATTATGAATCACGTTTGACCTTTAACGTTCAGTCACACAAAGCGCAAGGCCTTGTGTTTGTCTCCTGGAGCAGATTTTCTAACGTTGAAACACGGCGGTGAGAGTTTCACACCACCTGAGCAGTCTGACCTGCCGGCTGCTCATTTGAATAGAAGTAGAATAGGAGAAAAAAAAGCACATTTGTTGTCAGGGAAAATGCATTTCTCTTAAGCGCATAGAGAGAAAAAAAATGAATCACCTCTGAAGGCGTCAAGCCGTTAATTCCAGATGGGTCCTGTTTTTTTGGGGGATTTTCTTTTTCCACCTTTCTTTTGTTGAACCTCGTCTGCAAAGCCTGACCATTTCAATATCTCAGCCTATCTAATAACAGTCATTCCTCTGTGGATTCTCTCTGTCTCATCTCACTTCCTTGGCCCCAGCGTGTGTGTGTGTGTGTGTGTGTGTGTGTGTGTGTGTGTGTGTGTCATGGCCTCCCTCCCTCTCTCTTCTTCACTCTCTCTCTGCATGTCCCCCCCACCCTCCCTCCCCTCCAGCCAATTGCGATCCGAATCTGTTTAATTAAGAAACAAATTCTGTTGGCATAGTAACAGCCCAGCTAATTTATCATGGGAAATAGTCTGTTAGACACACAGGTTGCTTGGCAACAGCCAATGGTGGCGTGAGATACGGCGGTGACAAATCGCACAAGATGCAGATGCGCGTGACGGCGGGCTGCTGCGTTTGAGTGGCGTCGGGAAAAGGAGGGGTAACTAAAAGTGCCTGTGAGGAGGTGCTGAGATGTAGAGACATTCCTTTTACTTTTTTTTGTATCAGTATTCATAAGCAGCATTCATTCCATAACATTAACTTTAAACATCTGCCCTGACCCAGCGGTTACCAAGCTAGCAGGCTCACAAGTTGATAAAAAGGACGATAAAAAATCCTTGTTCTGCGACACAGATTTGAATAATGTTCTTTTATTCATGAATTTTGTTTGTAAAATATTGGATTTACCTGTAACAATTATTCAAATTAAACATTGAGACGTGGATGTAAAAATCTAACTTGTGTGGCTTTTGACAAGCTGTGATGCTCCTTCATTCTATGGGGTCACAGTTCAAACCAGTGGGCACCACTGCCCTCAAACATCTGAATTGTAATCCAGCCATAAACCTGAACCCAATCTGACTTACAACATGCCTTTCTTCCTTTTATTTCAAATAAACAGCAGCGATTAAACATTAAACACATCACTGCTTCATGTGCACTTTTTTTTTTCCAGGAAAGACTTTGCAGTTTACACCAGCAGATGTAAAAGCTTTCATGAACTGGCTATAGGTTGATTTCCTGCTGTGTTATAGCAATCAGTGACAGAAAAGCAGCAACACTGACATTTATTCATGAAAATGTCACTGATTATTACTTTAAACGTTGCTGGAAATGCGGCCACAGAGATAACAACTCACAGACAAACACGTGAGCATGTAGGTGCCTCAGTGAAACGACGGTAGCCTTCAATAACATCACTGAAGGATTTGTAGACCACTTTTCTCTGCCTTTTTGAGACTTTGAGGTGGCAGCCAGTGCAATGGAATTACTCATTTTACTATGCACTTTAGTTGCTTAGTTGCTTCTGTTCTGAACAATTTATTAGCCAAACTCAAGGAAACACCTGCCACTGTCAAATGTATGTCCTTAGATGGGATTTAAAGTGATGCAACTCACAGGAGATCCACTTCCTCACGGTCACAATGAATTATATGATTCAATGTTAATAACCAGAACTCACCAGTGTGTGGTTTCTGTCCAACTGTGCACTTATTACTCAGTTCCTTTGCTAATGTAAGGCTTCCTCCTTGGCCATTGTATGTTTCGGGCAAAACAATCCTGTTTCCTGCTTAAACAAGTTGTGTGTGCAGCTGTGTGTCAGGTTCAGTCACAACACTGCTCGCTCCGGACCTCTGTCTGTAAATGATCTGTACAGTTGGGAAGGTATCAGGGGTGAATATCTTTTAAATTAATTCAATTAGGCTACGAATAAAGTATTCATAATGGCTTTGGCTCAATTATTACTAAAGGTTGTGCTGCTTTGAGGTCATCCTTCTATGTTATGTATTTTTCTGCATTCTGATAACAGATTTTGTGATTTTGTGTTTTGCACTTTAAAGGTGAAAGAGGGATTGCCTCCCCATGGCAATCTCAATATGGCGACGGCTGAGCCGGCTGCACACGGCTAATGGTGCTAACAGCGCTACAGTGCTGTCAGAGCTAACGTTGTTTACCTGCGGGGTAAACAACGCCTATGGTCAGGACTGTAACCACTGCATGAGCACAGAGCACCGGCGTTCAGCTAGCCTGTGAAGCACGCTCACATGCACTAACATTCACAAAAATGCCACTGTGGCCGGCCGGCTAAGTCAACAAAGCACAAAGATGCTAGGATAGCACCACACACATGTGACTCTGCTCTACTATATCTTTACATATTAATTTGTTTGAACAGAGAAGCCAACACTGTCAGACTCATGATGGACCGTTTTAAAAAAGTGAATTAAAAAAATCATAATTGCAGCAACCACAATAGCAGAGATAAGCATCGAGCTAAAGATGCTTTGTTAGACTCTCAACGTTAAACTCTTGATTAATGACACTGAAGGATTTTATTCCTCAAACTTTTCCAACTTTATTTTGTCAATAATTGATCTCAATCAAAAAATACGTTTTAAATATTGTCAACTTAAGCTTAAGCAACGTTTCAAATAATTGCTTTTGGTGACAAACATTAAGATTTGGAATGCTAATGTGCATTATTACTATTCAGATTAGCCTATTTTTATTATGGTGATATTAGATTTGTATGTGTTTTTTTATGCAAGACTGAATATATTTCTATACGTTTGACCTTTGACCTTCTTGTCCGCTTGTATCTGGTTGTGGGCATAAATAATTCACATGATGGTTCAACTGTACTCATCAGTTCTTCGATCACTATCCATCATGTTCACCACCATACCACATTTAAAGAGCCTGAATATCATTCCCATTTAATATAATGTCGAGACACAAATTGAAAAGAGAAAAGTACAGCTCTGACAGGACTCTAATTCCTAACAGCTCCACTTTTTCATGACAATTGTCACACAGAGTGTGTGGGGCCATTTCCATTTGCGACAAAGATGTTTGGTGTAATGCATATCGTTGATATGTTGTCTCTCTCCAGTGCACAGTCCTATCAGAAACCCCAGCGGCCCTAACGAATGGCGCACTCACCGGACTATGTGGTTACATGATGAAAGTTATTCATCACATTTGAATTATTCTAATCAATTTGCTGTCAGGCTAACTGCTGTGGCCGTCACAGTGACGCTGCCGTCAAGCACCGTTTGGTTGCAGCTTGGCGCTGCCCGTGAAATTTATACTTTCCATAAGTACTCGTAAAACCTTCAAAGCATGACTGAGCGGGTAGAGTCACCCCACCCCGACACCACCCCCGCCCAGACATCCTAGTCAAGACGACAGCTGCAGACAACAAAGTCACTCACAGACAAATAGGCAGAATTATGTACAGAGCTCTGCAGTAGCAGGAAAACAGCTTGCAAACACAATAAAGAGCAGTAGGCATCATTTCTCCTTTTCCAGCACACAAATAAAGATGCTTGAGAACGAGATCTCGATTGCCGATTATAATGTGACACGAGGTTGTTCCTCACACAGGCCTCGCTCATAACCGCTGAAAGCATCGGATACCCTGAGTAACTTCCTATATTGAGTATAAAAGCTGCTTAACCCAAAACAACAAGCCAGTCAAACCCACCATGAACGCTGTAATCACCCAGTGAAGATGGAAAACCAAAGCTTCCAGCAGGCCAGAGGAACACAGATAACTACATGCTTTCTCTGGTCAACGCAGAGTGGCTTTTACCATCTGATCATGCATTAAGTGAGAGGTCCAGAGCCCCCTTATGACATGGTTCACTATTAAATGTGGGTGACACATTTCATTCTTACACGGTTGAAGCTGGAAACACTTCTGTAACACTTCCAACACAGTTGAAGTCAAGTTAGATGTTTATCTCCAAGTGCTGTGTCTCATTTGGCTTGGAGTTTTGACCATTTGTGTCCAATGTGCTCCCTCAGATCTCATTCAACATGGATATTTTTGAGGGAGAGAAGAGATGTAAGCCTTTTTTTTAATATCCAAAAGAAAAAAAAAAAAATCAGTCTTGTATAGCACAGCTTGTAAACTAGTCAAAATGTCTTCCACAACAGCAGTAAATGGTTTTAGATTAGGTTCAACTTTATTTTTCCTTTAACAAAGTACAGGTACTGAGACAACGAAATGCAGTCAAGCATCTAACCAAAGGTCCATAAAGCAGTAAAGCGCAGAATAATACATATAATAAAAATATATATAAATATACAGAAAAAAAGCAGTACGTGTTTACACGATAGCATGTTATGTCCTTAATGCAAACATAATGACTCAAAACATCGACTGATCAATTCTATTTACTTCGTGTCCAAAAAGAACACAGCTGGTTGCTGTGGGTCTTTGTTGGCTCAACCCTGCTGCTCTAAAGGCTCGTAATTAATCAGCAGAAGGGTATTAAATGCACATCTTGCTCTTTGTCCCCCTTCCTACGAACACTAATACAACAGAATTATCATCCCGTATCCACAAAGACATTATAATTATTTTGACAAACTTTTTAAGTGGTATAACAAATAGTGTTCATTGATTTCCGAGCTCCTGTGGTTACCGAGCAGCGGACTGGTTGTCCAGTGTTTGTTGCTTTCAGCTTGTCCTCAATCTTGTCCTTTAGCAGGAAAAGGAAAAACATCTTCTTATATCTCAATCACTCCATTAAAAGTTGATGTGGAAGCGGTCAGGTTCATGCTTTGATCTAAATTGAACATGGCATGGACATGCTATATGGATAAAGACAGAGAGTGACCCCTGTCTTCATCACGCAGTCTCAGGAGAGGCTGGGCTGCCCTGTTTGGGCTCAGTGTGAACTCAAAAGCAGCTCAGTCTCATCAAATCGCACCAAATCCTATTTTTAGCGTCAGATTTTAAAAATTGACATCAAAATGAGTAATCGTAGTCAAAAAGGACAGACGGCAGGATGGGCTGATCTGCTTTTATCTAAAGTGTAGGATGTAACCTCCCGCCCATCCACCGCCACCCTCTCCTCCCCAAAGGTGAAATAAGACTGTCACTCTGATGCGTCCGCTCACTCTTGATGAGCTTGGGAATAAATATGCAAAAAAGGGGGCTTCCTGGTGGAGAAAGAAGGGAGAGAAAAAAAAGAGGCAATCAAGGATAGCTGCAGTCCCCGGCTGGACTATAAATCTCTGTCTGTTTCAATCGCCGCTGTGGCCGAAACGGTGTAAAATTCGAGCGGGGATGTCATCAATTTCTGTTAGCTTCTCTGTCCCTTTCTGTGCCGGTCGGCGGGCAGCCATGATGGATTGATTTTGTCACTTGTGCTCAGTTCACAGTATGTTAACATGGAAGGGCAGAGTTGGGTTATGGAGAGAGGGTTATTAGTGTCTCGGCTGTGACTGGACTTTCCTCTCTCTCTCTCTCTCTTGTCTCTCTTCTTGTGAAGGTCTCTCACTCTGTCTCCCATCCCTGTCACTCTACCTTACACTCAATATACTTGCTCTCCCATTCATCACACCTCATTCCCTTCCATATCTGCATCCATTTTATCCCTGCGTACCTCCACCTATCCCCTCTTATCTCTGCATTACTCTGCCTATCCCAACCAACTGTCTCCACACCTTAGACCTGTCAGCCTACTTCTGTCTCTTCACCTACATGTGTCAACCCATTCATATCATATCTATGTATCTACCTCTACTGGACCTACCCTCGGTTGACCTCCACTACTCTTACACGATCTCTCCCCCCATCTCCCCCTTGGCTCCAACCATACTGACCTTTAATGGTGAAGCCATTGGGAAAATGCTTCAAAAATGTAATGAAGTCTATGCCTAACATAATAACTTCTTCTAAGGTATTTCAGCACTTTTCTGCAGGTGATATATTTAACAAAAGATGCACTTTTCTGAGGAGGTGTGAGTCCGGTCAGGTAGTTTTTGAATGATGTTTTGGAATGTGTTTGATGTGCTCTATTGAAAGGTGTGTCAGCCTATCAAAGACAGCCTTGCTACTTTATCATCCCACCATAGCGGCACCCAGTTTTCCTCTCCTTTGATGAAATCTGTACTTTAAGTCACAAGTAGCTTTCACCGAGACCACAGATTTAAACGCATGGGTAATGTCAAATACACTTAGTGTATTGTTAGTCCATGTTTCCACATCGTCTATATACCCGTCCAACAACATCCACCATGCTCCTCCATCCATCTATGCTTATCTCAGTACCTACTTATACCTTCTCCAGGGGCGTTTCCAGACCGAACCTCTGTGTGGGGGTTTTGCCGGGATTCTCCCCTGGGAACCAGCTCTATTTTAATGCTTTTTGTTATACACTACCTTATTTACATTCAAAGTACATGTCTTTGTGTTAGTAGTTTGTATTAATTAGTATTTTGTTTAGTAGATACAGAATACTTATTAAGTTGGAAAAAACTGTTATTAAATGTATCTATGTTAATAGTGGTGGAATATAACTAAGTGCATTTTCTCAATTGCTGTACTTAAGTACAATGTTGAGGTATTTGTACTTGAATATTTCCATTTCATGCTAGTTTGAACTTCTTTTCCATTACATTTCACTGGGAAATATTGAACATTTTGCACTACATTTATCTGACATTACTTTATTTGCTGCTGTAATCCTGCAAATGTCCCCGCTGTGCGACTAATAAAGGGTTATCTTATCTTATCTTATCTTACAGATTCAGAATAATACTAGAGAATATAATCAATTGTATTAAATGATGATGCATTATTATAGATTAAACTACTATACTGTCAGTATATAAAGTAAATATACATATAAAGCTCCACCTTTACCAGCTGCAACATTAAAGGGTTGAACACATGAATGCATTGATGCAATGATTATAATACAATAATATGATATATATTATTCTGCATAATTATTACCTTTACTTTTGTTTTTTTAAGTATATTTTAATGATAACACTTTTTTTTCCTTTAATACAGTATTATTCTGAATCCAGGATGTGTACTTGTAACAGTGTATTTTACACTGTAGTATTAATACTTAATACTACTACTTAGTAGAGATTTAAAGTATTTATTTCTTCTTTGTCAGTTACCATTGGTTTTTTGAAATGGTTTAATTTCACTCACACAAATACAGATACTGTTCATGTTGTGTAGTGCGTGCACTGTTTACCTCTCAATCATCTGCTACTGTCACCCTCTCTTGTCTCTCTCCATCATCTGCTGTCTGTCTGTCTGTCTGTCTGTCTGTCTGTCTGTCTGTCTGTGTCTTTTTCTCTCCACTGTGACTTCAAGCAATCGCACACAGAGTTTTCAGAGATAGTGAAATGAGTCATTCACCACTTCATTTTGGAGCCACGCCATAACGTAAAGCAATGTTATGCAACTTGAGGTTTGCAAAATAAAATCAAACAGCATCTACAATCATAACGAGGAGAAATGTGTCCTTCCTCATATTATAAGCTATACTACATTTGATTTTTTTTTCCATTTGGACCTGTACGCCCTGCCACCTGTCCTCTACTCTTACTGCTGTGAGTCACTCAGCGCTGATGACCATCAGAAAACACCCAATTGTTCCAAGTCTTTCCACATAGAGTAAAATCTACCGAGGTCCGCCCACCCAGTCCTACATGAGACTAATGTCTGCATCAGACAAACCACAAGAAAGCCCATGAAGAAGGAGCTAATCCTGTGGGAGCTGCTAGGTGGAAGCTAGCCTTGTGTTAGAAAGAGATGACAGAACAAGGAGCTTTCATGACGAATAAAGCTGAAAACTAAATGGGGGAGGATCTTTATGCACTGCCATTACATCTTTATCAGGGATTGGTCAACACAATTGAAATAATGCTGCACCTTCTTGACTTGTACAAGACAGGATCATTTTCACTCAAGTGCCATAATTACTCGGACGCTCGAGGACACAATTAAATTTTATAATGTCAAAAGCTGACCTTTAGTATTCGCTTCTGGGTAAGTCCATCAGAGCTGAAATACTGGGAGAAAACCAGCCTCTTTACTACAGCGCTGGAGAGGATAGCTGCTTTGAGTTAGTGCTGAGACCAAAGCTTTAAACAAGGTATAGTAGACTTACCTTGTAGGCACTATGATGGACCGTGAACTGTATACAGTCCGATGAGCAACTTGAGACGCGAGAATGGAGTTGTAGTTGAGAGACAACAACTATGACCTAAATCATCAGGTTCTGAGATTGTGTTTCGGCCAATGCGTTCTGCCTCTATAGCTCTTCACACGGACTGTTTACCTGCATTCAACCAAAGCCCGCTCTGATTGGTGATTGGTCAATGCTACTTGGACTTCAACCTGAAACAAAATACTTCCTTCACCAAAATCTTGTCCCGTTGCAGAATCTGCATTCATATGCGGGTATCTGTTTATAGAGATTAATGGGTTGCACTTCTCAGAGTTCACCTATTGATCAAAGTGGGGCATCATAATATGTACCCGCTCACTGTATGTAAACTGATGGAGTTTAAGTCTCCGTAGGTGGTGCACAGAATGTTAGTTCCGTGATTATTTCTGATCAAAAATTGTAAGGCGCAGCCTCCTCATTCTCGTTATTCCTTAGCCCGGTTCAACACCTTTGTTCAGCCATGGTGGTTTGGTGGTTTTGGTCATTGGCTGCTGCTTGGAGGAACAATTGATCTTTAGAGCTTTGAAGGCTCAATTACGACTAGGGTGTCCTCTTGCTACATAGATAGCTACCTACCTGTCTACATCCATAAATAGCAACAGAAGAAAACTGTTCCAAAAGACAGCTGTACATGTTCTCTGTTAAATACTTCTTTGATTGTAATGAACCGTAGTTTCTCTGTTCACTGAAAATTACAATAAGAGTAGGAAACAGTACTCGCTACTGATTGGTTAAAGCATAACACAACAAAATAAGCTCTCCTTCCCATCACAAACTGGTTAACTTAAACAGTGTCAAAATGAGGCAGGAAGGACCAACCAAATAATGTTTAGCACAACACTTTTGAGAATGTTGAAAAAAACGTTTTTAACAAAGTCAGGGCCATTCAACAATGCAACAAAGCGTGTTCCCACAAACACACAGTTAACTGCTGAAAAGCAGTGTGCAGTCTGAACCACAGCCAAATTCTACTGTTAAAAACACTGAACCTTTTCAAAGAGTAGATCCAGAAGTGCTGGCAGCATGGTCTGCCAAACACATGGCTTCAATGTGTCTGTGTGTGTGTGTGTGTGTGTGTGTGTGTGTGTTTGTCAGAGAATAAGGAAGCCAAACAGGGTTAGTAGGATAAGAAAAGGTGATGGGAACACTGGCTAGCAGCCCAATAGGAAAATGCCCACACAAACATGCATCACACACAGTCATGAGCACACACACACACACACACACACACACACACACACACACACACACACACACACACACACACACATACACACCCACACACACTGCTATCTCTATTTCTACATTTATTTTTCTCACACATACACTTTTCGTTTTCTCCAATGTACACACTCATGCTCTCTCTTTCTCTCTCTCTCTCTCTCTCTCTCTCTCTCTCTCTCTCTCTCTCTCTCTCTCTCTCTCGCTCTCTCTCCCCCACACAGCATTGTGCTTACTCAAGTCATTTCACTTCTAGAAGCAGTATTGTCAGAGCCTCAGTGCAGTGTCACTTCAGGTGTGTGTTGGTCATTGCCTGTGTGGGTTACACTGTCACACACACATTTGTATACAAATGCACAGGGGGAACTTGAAAGGCTTCAGAATGGACACAGAGCTGGCAACTTTTCTGCTTCACGAGGTTCTAAGACAACTGTGAGCTGGATGTGTATTTGACGGTGTTATTGGTCTGTGGGCAATAACCTGTCGCAATGCAACGAATCTAAACTTGTAATTTCCTGCCAGTCGAGCCTGATGTCTGTCCTGCACTGCAGAGAGCGCTCTGAATTACAGATCTGCATGGGCCTGTTCTTCCCCATCTCACCTGCATGTTCATACAGTTCACAAGTCTGTGCCAGTAATTATCTCAGTTCACCAAATGATTTCAGTGACAGATTACCAGTTCAAATGTATAGTGTTGCAATATCTGTTTGGTTTGTGTGTTATGACCTTATCAAAGAAAATTAAACCATTGCACTTATGTATGTATATTTACTTTATATTGTAAAATATATGTTCTTCATATTCCATTTCAGAGTTTTTATGCATTTATTATTGTCATCGTCTCTGATGTTTAAGACCTTGTTTACGCATGCAGATTGAGGGTGTGTCTTCCCTTGCATGAGTCAGTGAGTGTGTTCATACACAAGCACATCATTAACGTCGTCAGCTTTGATTAGGCAGTTACCTTATGTGGCCACATGCCGTCATATGATTTCCTGTCAATTTCCTGCTTGTGTGTAACTTGCACATAGAATATTTCCTAGCTTCCCCTTGCAGACTTAATGTGCCTTGCGAGGTGTTGTTGAACTGTTATACAACAATAGGCATGGTTTCCATCCAAATTTCAAATGAATTTACAGTAAATCAGTAAAAAAAAGGAAAAGTGAATTACTGCTTTTTTCCATCCGCTGCTGTTATATATTAAATATTAGTTCATTGGAGACAAACAGCTTGTGGAGCTAATTATCCAGTCACTGCCATAAAACCATCACAGAAGAAGAAGAGGTCGTTAAAACAACTCCAGTCCAAGCTCAAACGATAGAAAACCATGTGAAGAATATGACGGAACGTTTCCATTTGTTTTATGTATTAATGTGAGGAAGGTTACAGTCTCCTCATCGCTCCTCACATATCTGATGCTTTCAGCTCTTCAGTGGATGCTTGAGTGACATTGAAGTCACATGTTTTATTTACATCATCATTTATTCACCAAGTCTATTTCCATTGCACTTTGTCGCACGCATTATGTATTTGTCCATACACAACCTCTGCCCAGTGCTGTTTTGCTACATAATAATTTTGTCAGAGTTTTGGTGTTTCCATTCCAGTGGATGGAGCCCTGTCGGTTGCCACTTAAAAGCGTCGGGCGACATTACATTTAAACTTTCTTAAAGATGCTTAATTTGGTATTCAGAATTTCAAACAACTGTTTTTGTAAACATATAGTAGAGTAATGTCTACCTGAGCGGAGAACGAAGTCTCTCTCACTCTGTTTGTTGTGATCACATCTTTGCCTGGCTTTGTTGACATAGCCAGGCCAGCCGCATGTGCCTTTTAGTGCATGTTAGTGCACGTGAGCGTGCTCCACTGGTTAGCTCACGGCCAACATGCATCTTTAGAAGATGCTTACTTCTTAATATGACATGTGTATATATAAGGTCACTGCCCAGACACGCATGACCTGTATGAGGCAAAAGACTTGAAGGTCTAAAAACGAGACAATAGTAATCTGGTGCCGTGAGTTTTTCATTTTTTTACTTCCATCTAGACAGCTATATGGAGAAAGACTGCTGCCAGCTGTTAAACACACTACATTAATGTTTCTCCGTTCTAACTACCTCGAGATGTTTTTGTTATTTTATTCACCCCCCCTCGGGGAAGGCAGAGTTGAGCTGGCTGTTTTCCTGACAATGATGCTTCAGCTGGCCATGTGGTAACAATTGGTTCCCATTAGCCTGTACTGCACTTTATGTAGTATAACGTTGAAAAACATTACATAAATTATGTAAAATGTAAATTTGCTATCTGCTATTTGCAGTTTGGGAATGCGTCCAGAGAAAAAAACAAGCCAGAAGATGAATATCCCCAAAAGTATGGGTGAAACGCTGGAATATGAATGTAGCTGAACTAAGGACAATGTATTACTAAAAAATGTGATTCATATGAAGAAAAATGGCCTCAAATCCCAGCATTGATCCTCCTTCTTTTTCGAGAGTTTGTGACTGAATTGACAACATGGCATGGTATTCAACATATTGCCACATTACTTCTGGTAGCAAACTGCATTGTGGGTGTCGGTGCTAGAAATGTCAGTATTAGGGCAGGGACGTTGTAAGTCAAGGCAGATGCCGTAGCAGCGGCAGTAGTATATTTCACTGATACTGATCTCATGCTTTCTGACAGTAATGGTACTTATGGTAATGTCCTCCGTGAACCAGACATGGCCCTGTGCGCTCATAGACACAGCACATAGCTCCCCGACACCGCTCTGATTTAACACCACACGAGTTAAAGGCCTGCGCTGCTGGATATTGAGATTTTAAATTTCAAATTCTGCAGCCCTGTCAATGAGATGGTCTCATTCGTCCATGACTAAACATGTGGGCTTTGTAAAGATGTTTAAAAAGTTAAAAACCATCTAGGCCTGCACTATCTGCATTTACAGCAGGCAATATTACAGTACCAATATCATGGACCAAATTAATTGAACATGTGGAATTTTGTTCTATTTCAGTCGTCGTGACAACCAGAGACAGCTGAAATTGCCCTTTTCAGTATTTGCATTTAAAACATGTTTAGATCTTTAATTATCATGAATTGATTGTATTGGCCACTTTTGGGCAGCAAAACAAGCTTTAAATATATAAAAATTGTATAATCATATCAAATTTGACAAACAGTTGCTTGTTAAGACATCCAGAAGACACAAAGCAACAATCATTAAGAGTCGTGTTTGTGTCCACCTGATGCACTTGAGTCCAATATTTCTTCCATGTCATGATCTTCTTCATTAGATGACATTTGCTCAGCTGTCATAGTTGATCCTACTTTTACTTCAAACCATATGTGGGTTCCCGCCACTTATTTCAATCTAATATGAATAACTAATTCCTCTATCATACCACCAGATTAGCATTATCACGGTATAATTCTCCATGACGTCACTGACCTGGTGCAGATCTGTCTGCTTTTTCTGGCTACGCAGGATCAACAACAATGAAACAAACAGCACTGTGTGTCTCCGCAGTCTCCCCTCTGTCACACTCCCTCCACCCCTCCTCTCCCCATGAAACAATGAAATTTTAAAGGAGTGTCAGGGAGGAAAAAACAGAACAGCATTTCTAATTCAACTTTCTTGAGAGAACCTTCCTGAGTCTCTTACCCTGCAACATCCATCTCTCCTCATCAGCCAAACACAGACAGACGCCTCCCCTCCTCTCTCCCTTTCTTCCCTCTGTTTTTGAATATGTGTTTTCTGTTTATTATTAGCTGACTCGGTGCTTCATCATCCCGTGAAAATTCATATCTGCTGAACATAAGGGGGAGAAACAGTGGGGAATCAATCTTTTGTGCTTGGGCAGATAAACACAAGACACAATCAGAGGGAGGAAGAAAGACGGAGGGAGAAGGAGAACAGAGGAGAAGAGGGCCTCATCCCCTCATCCCAGCCGTGATGGATAGCAGGAGTAAAAGCGTCGGGACGGTATTATGTAAATTAAGAAGGCATCCTAGCATGGCCTTGATGATTATGGGGAGATGTGAATGATGTTTGCGTGTCCCCGGGCACTCCACCAGGGCCTTGTTATTCCTCTTCCTTCCAACCACCCCTGGGGCGAAGTCAGTGTGACCCCCTGGACGTCCCTGCTGCCACCCATCCCCATCCACTCTTCTCCCACGGGAGCAACCTCTCCCCCCTCCCTAAACAAAAAAAAAACAAAAAAAAGAGGAAGAAAAACAACTCACAACAAGACATCTGTTTCATTTACTTAACAAATTATCTGTCAGGGAATGTGCCCCCAGTGCCTCTAATGGACAGCCAGGAGGTGGACAGGGAGGACGGCGACAGGGATGGACGCTGAGTGAAGGAGAAACAGGAGGAGGACGTTGGGTTGAGGGCATTTCTAGTCCCTGCCCCCCTCTTCCTCCTCCTCTTCCCTCTCTGCCTCTGTAAGCTGCAGCTTCCCTGAGGTGTATGAGCAAGTGACAAAGCTGTAAAGTGATAAACTGTGACACTTTTATATCAATGAACGTGTTTTTCTTCACTCTGTCACTGATTTGAATTGCACAGTAGTGATTCAACCGCTAGCCAATTCAGAGCTTTTCCATTTGCTGTTCTACATTTCTAGTGTCTTGAAGATCATGGGGAAAGTAATCCGGTGAACAGGAAGTGATGTTTTTTTTTTTTTTTTTTTTTTTCAAATATGCGGATGCTTTGCTGTAATCCTGCTTTTGCTCAAAGTTTAGATGATACCATACCCGATCACATTTAACAATATAGGAATCTTTGTATTTATATGTCAAAACCAAATCATTGTTTCCTCCTGTAAAACAAAATACAGGAGGTTGGTACATAAGCTAGTACCAACCATTAATATGATGACATCCATCCACCAGTCAGTCTGCAACTTGTAGTGATTTGGAGGTGTGTGTGGAGCCACAGTGCTCTCCTTATCACACTACATTCTAAGCATTCTAAGGTTTCGTAATGAGTCATTGCCCTAAGTCAAGTGTTGTGTTTGGGGTCTTGTTAATTGGTTTAATATTGAGCTTAGCTCTAACATTATCCCTGACTTTAAAAAGACAAGGGTGCTCCCTCCACACACATCATACAACCAAAAAAAAAACAAAAAACATACCATTTTAACAGAGACGCAGCCACCCTCAAGTGTTTAATATAATTTGCGCAATATATAAAATTATACATTAGAAGTCTAAAACCCTGTAAATAAACATTGTTATTGCACAATCAATGCTGTCCCACATCTTTATACATTATTAGTGTCTTTTGGAAGGAGGCGGAAAAGGAAGTGGTCACGGGCTTTTCATAAAAGCATCAGGGCGTACCAGACAGCAATAACAATAAATGTTTTCAAAACAGAAAAATGTATAATTAAGCTCATCAAAATGTCAACACAGTTGATCTCAGCTTAAAGTCTCTCGCATGTCGTCTCAGATAGATTAAGTTGTTTTCAACATACTTTGACCTGAAGCCTACAGTAAAGTTATATATTGGTGTATTTCAGCGTTGTTAATCAAATTGGTCTGTTTGGATGGGAGATGTGCAGCAGTAAATACATGAACGTGCATTATAAAACAATCCTGCTCTCTGATCTGTGATGAAATGAAATTACATTTGAAAATGTGGAATTTGTCCATAATTCCTACATTCATTCTCATCACATTGGTAGCCAGTGTTGACAGGTTGACTTCACAGCAAACACAAGCTGCTTCAGAATACATGACAGATGTAAGACAGACTGGAAACAAATGCAGACCTATTCTTTAAGACAAAGAACCTACTCAAAGAAAAAAAAGCAGCCCACACTGCCGCTGAGATGGAGGGAATTCCAAGTGTCATGAGGCTATGTTTCCCTTTCATGGCTTTCAAAATAAGTTCATGCCATTTTGATTAAAGTAGAGGACATAAAGTGACATGTGCAATAGAACTTAGCATTGTAGCTGTGCTGTGAGAATGTGCGAACGCCAAGAACAAACAATGAATAACAATACAGGCTTCCAAAACAGCCGTACTGATGAGCTTCAAAGGCTGCAGGAATATGTAAATCTGCACGCATGCATGAATCTACTCGGCAGGCTTTTGTCCTCTCGCCTCATATGTTACCTGTTCTTAGTGCATGCTTTATGAATCATCTGGGGAGGAATATACAAGGGCTTTTTTTGCATTTTTTTGGCAGTCTATCTCAGTCCTCAAAGTTTCCTTTACGATAACGAAAAACCATTAACTGCTGTCAAACAGCCAAGAAGAGAGATTATTTTTTTTATTGAAATAAGATTAAAATGATAAGTTTGACTGAGGGTTCCTGATAAAATATTTCAGCTCATAAGCGCGGTGTGGGCACAGGGATTAGACGAGGAAAGGGAGAGGAAAAGGGGGAGGGGGGCAGGAGAAAGTAACATTGAGGAGAGAGAGACAGAGAGAGAGGGGGAAATTCATAATGTATAATAAAACAAAAGGTGTCATGGGAAATAACAGTGATATTAAAATTAGAGTAAGGTGGGATCTATATGAAAAAATGCAGATTTGAAAATGTAAATGATGATGAGGGAGAGGAGGACAGATGTGGAATTTTGATAGTGGTGTGGAAGAAAAGAGCTCTTCAGGGCCTCAGAGAGATGCTCTCTGTCTGGAAGTGACTTCATGGAAGGGTTCAAGCTAGAACGACTGGTCACAACTGACTGAGACACAGAGGGGATGGGGGTCAAAACATGGAGATTAACACTATAGTGAGTTCAGAGTTCAGGTAATGAGGCACAGAAATAATGCTTGGAAATAATTCTGTAGTCATATTTTAAAAACACTGTTACTTAAATCTCTCAAAATGCTGTTAAAGAACACGTCTGTCTGTAAAAGGAGCATTTACAAACAGAAACATGAACAAATACTGGTAATTTATTGTACATTTCCAACTCTTCGTTTTCAAATTTTTAATTTGAAACAGTAAGTGAATATTTTCTAAGTTGACCAATGTATCAGCAGAAGTATATTGGATTTGATTAAGTTGACAGATATCAAAAATGTAGTGCTACTTTCTAATAAGGCACATTGAAAGGAGCTGTATTCAACATCCCGAACATTAATGTAGGAGCAAACAGCTATTTGCTATGTAAAGATACCTCTCCCTCTGTGTGTGTGTGTGTGTGTGTGTGTGTGTGTGTGTGTGTGTGTGTGTGTTGTTATCCGAGCTTCTCCTTGCTTCCTTCATGTGGACATGTGGAAATGCCGCTCTGACAATAGTTACCACGTGGTGAAGGTTAGTGAACAATGGTGGTCATGGTTAAAACCAATGTTTGAAACAGAAAGTTTACAGTGCTGTGTTAAAGCCAGATATTTGTTGACTCACCCTTCCATCCCGACCTCCCCACTTTGTGGACTTACTACATTGATTTTTTAGTTTGGCCCATGTCTCATGGTTTGTGACCTATACTGCAACCAGCCTCAAAGTGGCTTCACTTTTGAGGATCTGTGACGTCTGTCCTTACAAACAGTCTCTGCTCTTTGATAACATCCCCTGACTTCCTTCTTTACTCTTGTCATAATTCCTATGGCTGCTAGAGGGCTTTGTCACTTGAACATAAGCAGATGTTGTTTTGGACTATTTGCTAAAATGACTAAGGCCTCGGTCACACATGATCAAAATGAATATTCGACCTCCATTCACTTCCATTCTATGCGAGCAAAGGGTGATTAAAACATTTATATTTGGTGGAGTTCAACTTTGGTGAACTTTGACTGGCAAAGTCACAGCCTCAACAAACAAATAGCAAATACATCAGTGTGTGTGATTGACCCCACTTGGCACCGCCTACATTCAGTATGGAAATCGCTGGTATGTTCACTTGCCTGCATTCGCGCATGTGTGACTATATGCGTTAATGTTGTCGATCTTCTTGGGAGGACAGCCTTGGTAGGCAGCACATCCTCATAGCTGCTGTGTACTCCTGTATCCATGAGGTTCACCAACGCTCTCTTCTGTCATCATTGTAGATGAATTCTCTGCTCTCTAAGAATGTTGCCAACGTTACCGTCCATGCTCATTGCAGGGCGATTGACCGGACTTAGTCTGTCGAGCTAGTGAGGTTTATCGCTCAATGGTCTTGGGCTTGAAGGAAATGGTGTTTGTTTAAAGAGTAACTTAACAGCAGGGCTGGAAGGCAGAGTTTAGCTGCCCTTTGAGGTAGAAGAGTTCAAGCTTGTGCCACCTCTGGTTGGGTGTGGTCAGAAGTGCGCACTGTTACGCCTGTAACCACACCCTATGGTGATGTCACTGGGTCCTGGAGTCACACCAGCAAGATGAGGAGCTAAACCACTAGAGGCCAGCAAAAAATAAGATTTTCAGTGGGTGTCATATCTCTTATGACATAATGCTAAAACAGCAATGAATTAGACTACATGATAAAAAAAATAAAAAAAATGTTTCACTTTCTGCCTCGCTATACAAAAGGCACACTATTTGCTGCATTGGTATTGGACATTTGCATTAGATGTAAATGTGTGCTGTAGAATCGTGCAATATGAACATAACTACTTGCATTGTCAAACATATCTTGTGTTTGCAGCATGATTGATGGGTTAACAACCAAAGGACAGACATACTGTAGTATGTCAGCAATTCTGACCTTGGCACATTTCTTCAGTATTGATTGGCATGCAGTATTTTGTACTCGGCGTGTCTCTATCTATATGAATATTTCATTTATACGGCTGTAGATCACATTGACCAGACCTCAGCTCGCCACTGTTCGGTGACCCATCCCTTACCTATTCCTCAGGAGGAGATCAGAGAGCCCCCCCTTTAGTGAAAGGGGAAGGAAGAGTAAAAGGAGCCCCCCTTAGATATGAGCCTCCCTGAGGGGCTCTGCTGCGACTAAAGAATGTTACAAGTTCAAGTTCCAGCCACTAGCCCCTGAAAGCTGACCTGGTCTGCCACATGTCCTCTGTTACCAGCCAGCCAAGGACAAGAGGAGGCAGGCTGGGCAAGAGCAGCCAGCCAGTAGACATTTGGAAACACAACGACTGACTTTGAAAGTGACACACAAGATAGGTATAGACATATATTTCATGTGTAATTTTTCAAACTGCATAAATCCATATTGTCTGCATGTGTTTATACTTTATAATAATAGTGAGCTTCTAAGACCAGGGCCCATATTTGTTAAGTGTCTCAGAATCCCGTCTATGAATCAAATTAGAACCAGTCTGACCTCAGAGGAGGACTGTAGAGTCCTTATCATGACATATTCTCAGTGGTAAAATTCAAAATGCTGATATTAGAACTAGTTCATAATGTGTATAGGCAAATCATATGATGTAACTTAGCCTTGGTCATATATGCTAAAATAATGAACATATCTTGAATCTTCTATTGATATTTTACGGTACAGTTTTAGTGTTTTGCTTAGTAGACCTTTAGAAAAACACTGGCAAAGACACTTGCAAGGCTTACAAAGTAAATGAAATGCACATACAATTCAACATCTTCCAGACCAGATGTGTAGCTTAGATCATTTTACTATGCTAATAATTGTAAAAAAAATTAATTGCATCTTGCATATATTGCAAACCCTATGTGTGCTGTGGTGCACCTCTGCATGGAGAACAGCTGATCTTCCATCGCACTGTCCAGTTCATCTTTGAGCTGGTCCCTATGTGTCCTTAACAGGTGATGATTGTGACAGACCCAAATCATCGCTGTTTCAACGACCATAGTTTTTATATATTTTCAGATCGCATGTGGTCTTGTTTGCATTCGACACACGATGAGCCCCCCAAAAATAATAAAAATAATGTCTCTCTTCCTGCTGAATCTGTCTGTAATCTTCTGCAGCTACTTACAACCTCATCTCTGGAGCCCTCCTAAATACCAGCAAAGGTAGGAGTCATTTCCTCAGCTGAGAAAGTCAATAAGGTCCTAAAAATAGGAAAATATTGCAGGAAAATAGGCTTCACTGAGAATTTTTGGAGATTCCTAAATGTAAGTTCCTTTGAGTTATCAGAACAAACATGCTCCTGTTCAGGATTCGTCACCTTCTGTATTTGACATTCTGCATGGACAAGTATCACTTGTCGCAGCTCGGTTACTGCCCTTCAAATAAGTAATGAACCTTGTTCACATAAATTCAGCATAAGTTGTAGACAAAACGGACAGTAGCCCGGCTCTGCGATGCCACTTAGTCGACAGCGATGCTTAAGCCATTAGCTGTGGCACCCAGTCTGGGCTCTTTACCGAGACTCCACACAAGTGCTCTTAACCGCTCTCCTTCTGATGGATAAAAGGGGAATCTATTTTTTGCCCATTAGCGCTGGCATTAAGAGCTATCATTTGCCTTAACAGCATTAACTACCTGCTCCCACGTCACCCGTCATTACCGTTATTATTCTGAGTCAAACTTGAAAGGACATGGGGACGTTTGACAGGTGCTGCCGCTGCCGTTTGTTTGGCTGCTCCTCTGGAAGGGAAATGGGGAGAGCAGATATAGAGGAGGGGATGCTTAGCTGTTTAGCCTTGGCATGGTAATGGAGAGGGAAGGAAGGTGTTTGTGTGGGCAAGAACAGACACTGAGAGAACAGACTCAGTGAGTAGAACTCTCTTGACCTTTTTTTTCTCGTTATCCACCAGGAAACTTCAGTTTGACACTGCTCAACATTGAAGCATTGCTCCGTGTAGGAGTCAATAGGAGTGCAGCTGTAAAGTAGCAGTGTGGAATTTGGGATTATTGAGTTTGATATGCAATTTCATTTGACCAAGCCACAGACAATGTCAAGGCA
This sequence comes from Cebidichthys violaceus, assembly GCF_023349555.1. Lineage (NCBI taxonomy): Eukaryota > Metazoa > Chordata > Actinopteri > Perciformes > Stichaeidae > Cebidichthys > Cebidichthys violaceus. Next base: position 5,326,019 of record NW_027176395.1, on the reverse strand, counting down.
GGGTGTGGTAGACCGACGATAGATGCCCTAACGATCCCTAAATCCTCCCAGGACCTCAAAAACACTTGAAAGAATAAATGACCCATCTCGTTTTACCGCGTCCCCAATATGTGCAGATATTGCTGAATGGGCAGGGAGCTGTGGTGAGGAGCAGCTAGGATGGCACAGGGGCTGGCCTCACCTGTAATGGCATATCTCAGCCTCTCCTTATCGATCAGCTTTGCCCCTGAACACTCGTCTGGGCTCCGGGCCGTGGGCTGGGGGAGGGGGGGGGGGGGGGTGGGTTTAGTTGCCGTGGATCTCGTTGCCACGGTGCCCTTGGTGAAGGCCGGTGTCCAGTGACAAGCAGAAGAGTGGAGTGAGTGAGGGAGTGTAGGGAGCTGCTGTGATGCCAGTACAGTACACACAGGATATCATCAGCAGACCAGCAAACACACTCACACACATTTTTGACTTGCCATACATGCTGGGCATGCACCAAGCTCTAGTTTCTCAATGTTAACGTTATACTGATATAGTAGTTAAAGGGGTAGTAGTCTTAAAGGGCCACTCCAGGGATTCACACCAAATTCATTCAACAGTAAAATCAAGGGACTGATATCCTGATTTTGAGTTCCTAGCTAGAGTTAGAATTAGATAAGATTAGTTAAATTACGTTGGTCTGAGACTACCGGAGATATTTTGCTCCATCATTTCAATTGCATGCTATGTGGCTAAGCATTGTTTAACCCAACAGAAGTTATTGTAGCTTCAGGTTCTACTCAAGCTTTACTCAAGAGTATTTGGGCCGCTCTCAGATTACTCTCAGGCCTCTGAGGGAACATAGAATAAAGTCAAGATTCTGAGACCCAACTGTGATTTCTATGAGTTGGATTTCAAAAAACAACAACAACAAATGAATTAAGTCAGAATACTGAGATTAAGGAATGCATTTTGAGGGAAACATTTGGAGTTATAAACCCTCAGGAGTAAGTGGAAATCTTTTGCTGGACGGGTCTTTGCGCTAGCCAGAGTGAATTGACCTCTGTTCATGCCTGCTCCTGTCTTTGATTGGCTTTTTGCAATCTCGTTGTGTCTAGAATTGACCCTTTTGCTATGTCCCACCCCTCAAACAGACTCTGGCCAATCATAACGTAGCATCGGTCAGCTCTGACCAAAGTAGGACCACTATCTGGCTGTGCGCTTGTGTAATTGTACATAGAAACCTGTGGAGCTACATTAGTAGAGTACGTTAAGACATCATTAGCATTTAGTTCAGACCTTAACCCCATTTGTCATCACAGGTTTAGATGCACTGAGATATAAACCACTGTCCTTTTTCAAAAGCAGCAGTTTTATCACAGTCCTCATTGACACCTCAAGGCTGTACGCTGACTTCTTCCGTCTGAGTGACGGCATTAATTCATGCTCGTCAAATGACACAATGGTCATAGCCAGTGAGTGCTATGCATTCATTTTAAGCACTAGTCAAGTTTTGCGAAATAGGACCACATTAGAAAAAAAATACTTCTCCGATTGACCTCTAAATTATGACGGGAAAACAATCCGAGTTTCATCTCACAGCTCGGAGATTAATATGGGAATTCTGTGAATTAATAGGATGACAAATTTCATTTCAAATCCAAATATTGGGATTGATATTACAATTTTAACTTGAACTTTAACAAAAATAATATTAATGATAATACATTTGATGGGCTCATATTTAAATCTTTAATGATTAAATGATTTAAATCCTTCTCAAATAATACAAAGGCAGATTCTGCAGAGGACAGCTATAATATTTCTTTGAATGTTCCTCTCAATACAGGCATTGTATCATTTAAATGAAGTACTGGAACTACATAATTCCAAATTAGTTCATGTTAAATTTAAGAGGAAAGGCACAGAGTCTCTTGCAGGAATGAGCACATCTTCACTTCAGTGGTCCAAACAAGAGTACCTACACACCCTCCCAAGAGAAGAGAATATTTTTGCAAAAAATCTGGATATCTGTACATGAACACATGCATAGAAATGTGTATTTATTCCCTCCAGTAACGCTGTGTAAATCCTCAGTGTCTGTCTGTACTCCCCGGTGACCCCGTCTAGCCGCTCCTCACTTCTTCTTCTTTTTTTTTTTGACACATCAGATGAAGAAGAGGGTGGGAGGAGGTGGAGGCGAGCCAGCCGTCCTATCGGGCGCCACGTTTCTCACTCGGTTAACACCTCGCTGGAGAAACAGGATGCCAGGCTTGGACGCACCAGCCCCACCACCACCGCCGCCGCCACCCCCTTCGCCTCATCAAGTTAAACACACACTACATGTATTTGTGACACTATACACCGTATTTCACGTTCATGTTCTTACCCTCTGTGTAAGTGTTTCCTGACCTTTAATCTGTTTTGACTAAGGCTTAGCTGCTCCAAACTGTCTCAACTTCACAGATCACCTCACATGTATTTAAATGTCTTTAGTGTGATTTTTCTCAACTCTACATTTGTAAGCGTGCCATGCTGATCCTTTGTCTATTTGTTCTTGGCACCCGCTAAACTTGTTGCTGAAAGCTGCCTGATAAGAGGACCTTTAAAGAATAAGTCAATTTGTCCAACTGGTCAACTTAGTACCAGTGATTGGGAGAGATGGGAACATAGGCATCGCATTTCCCAACAGATCCTTCGTTTCAGAGCTCTATGCTAATACCTTAGCATACAATCAGGTTTCAGGTTTAAGCTTAATTCAAACGTGTGCGTTTAGAGCTTCTGGCGTAGCTATGGAGGCAACAGTACGCACTGGCCCAATGATACCACACTGAGACTCCAACATGAAAGCAAGCTTGAGAAAGGTTCAGTAATCCCCCCCTTTGCAGTAACAGTGGACATTTTGCAAAGCCATTTCCACAGCAATGCAACCTCTGCTCTCTGTCGCAATGATTATGGATTATGTTTTTGATCAACATCATGCAAAATCATATTTCCCAAACCTTAAAGGTGCTATGATTTATATTTTTTGCAATAACAGTGTTTTAAATGTGATGTGAAGGAGGTCTCTCGTAATGAAAAAACATAAGCCCCTTCCTCACATTATCTCTGAAATGTTCAGGAACATTTCCTTCTTGGGCTCATGAATGAGTGGGAGTAGGGATCGATATCCAGGGAATCTGTACCGCAAATCTCAAGACTTCGTAACATTTCAGGGGAAAAGCCAGTAGCTTGTGAATAAAAGCAGAGACATTGCAGGGACACGTAGTCGTGGCCACAAAATGGGTTAAAATGACATGCCAATGAAAAGTCAATTAAGATCCTTTTTTCGTGGTGGACACACAAATTTAACATATTCATGTGACTTTGCAACAAACAGATCAGATTATGTAGTACTAAACAGTGAGAAAGACTACTTATGGTGAGCAGGATTGGAGGTGGATGGGTCAAATAAGCACAGGACTTTCAACCAGGAGATCAGTGTGTGAGACCAGTGCTTCTGTGTCCTAATCCGAGAGAAAGAAAGAAAGAGAGACACAAGCCATACACAGCTGTTTCTACACTCCTGCCCCAGCTAATTTTAGGAAAACGTTCATAAATTAAAAAAATATCCTCTAACGCATTATCAGTGCTATGTTCTTATATTTGTGCTATGATTCATAAATGTATTCTTTGATTTTGAAGCCTTATATTGTTGTTATTTGGCCTTTCTGAGGCGATCGCCAAGATGCTGCTCCAATGGTCCCGCTACTTTGGATAGTGCAACTTAGTCTACATGGTGATTTACTCACACTAAGCACAAGTGTTTTTTTTTATTTTATTTACAGTATTATTCATAGGCTGATAATTAAACCAAAATAGGCTATATATCTTGATTTATTGTGAAAACCAAGCAATTCTATGTACAATCTGCCATTCAGCATCACCATATAGCCAGAATGGAATAATCCTTTGTTTCATAAGCACATTATTGTGAGTCTTTTTAAAATAAAAAAGGAGGTAGGTTTATAAAAAGGAGAAGAGAGTGGTTGATGTTAACTTGACTGACCAACGAATCACATCACTACCGAGTGAATAACGACTCACGTGAGCAGCCAGTGACAAAACTGCCAACGTTTACTTTTAGTGACGCATGGGACACAATCAGAGGTCTCCTGGACGTCCTGTGTTTGTTTGTTCAGATAATGCATTCCGCTGGGTGATCTAGCCTATGAGGTAAGCACCAGTTTCTGATTGGCCAGTGAACCCAGTCCCAGGACACACACGCAGCTCTAATGGCGGTCTATCGGCCCATTGATGCGGCGGCCCACCGGGGTCTGTCCCGGTATGCCAGGTGGCCAGTACACCACTGCCTTGCCCCAACATCATCATCTTCTTCTTCTTCTTCTTCTTCTGTTGAGTTTCATTTCCGTTCCTTGCCCCATCTACTGAGACATTGCCATGGCATGTGTCAAAACGCACAAGACAGAAATGTTCCTAAAAGGTAGTTACAGTAATTGACCTCATTGTTAAGCTGTTTTGGTTCACTCTCACCAAACCATGATCTTTCTGGAACTTTAACCAAAGTGTCTATCTAAACCTAACTACATGTGGGTCACAGGAGACAAAACCCTGGTCTCTGGTGTCAAAGCTTTGTACTGCCGCAAGGCTGAAGTGCTTTGTGGACCAAAAATAACATTTAATTAGTAAACATAATCCAGTAAGCATTACATTTCCTCCAAACGTATCAGGGTAGAAGCGCGTATATATGTGCATATTAAATAAAAGAATGTTAACATAAACATTACTTTGGGGTATATGATTACAGTGACTATGGATTGTATTGCACTTGAAAATGTCATATCAGGGAGTTGGAGATCTTAACCTAGTTTTGAGAGAAAGCTAAATGAGCTTACTGGGTTACTCCAGTTACTCCTATTATGCTCCTATTGTATTTAGTCTTGTGACATGTCCACATCCAATCCAGGTTTCTGCTTACTATCTGTTATCTAGGCTGGTGTATCTGGGGCACTACCCACATAGAGATTACACAGAAAAAATATTGTGATGATAAACTCACTTGTCTTGCTTACATCTCACATTATACTTCTGATAAGATATCCCAAACATAGTCGTTAACTGAAGTCGGTCAATGCTCAACTGATAGATGGATTTCACAGAAATTCCAGGAAGTGGTATTGGAAGTGGAAGAGTCAAAAACCCGCTTGCAAAGACAGAAGAGATAGTGATCAGAAACCGGAGTAATGGGTGATGTTATAATCATGTATCCAGATGTATACAGATGAAGGAAGTTTCCCTGTGCTCAAAGCAAACATGATACCCAGAAAAGCATAAGAAACAGGATAAGACTCTCTGCACACTGTCACTGTCCTCCTTTCTCAACATTTCATACATCAAGTGTACTGAACAACAACCACTTTGCATGCAGTTAAAAAGAAACCTAATGAAAAGGAGTGACTGTGGCTTAGAACAAATACTGTTCTCCTGTCCATTCATGGATGGGAAAACCAGTCCTCTGTATCAGATGTTTCCCTCCTCCCCTCTTTCGTATGCTGATGGTGGGGGAAACTAACATTTGGCTTCTCCACTGGTGGAAAAGCTGTCTTGGACCAGTCAGATCATGATTTTCTGTGTCCAAACTAGTTTGGACGGAATGTCGCCCGAACCCTTCTTGAGACAAAGTTGTTTAAACCTGTCTGAAAGGGTAAGAGCCTGTCATGCTAGCCTCGTCATGGCTGCATTCCACTGCTTCATTGAAGAATTCTGTGCATTTTGCGTATGCTTGTTGCACATGGTTGTACAAACGAAATGTGACCTTAAGTAGTTGTGTGAAGAGAGAAAAGTATGAACCCTTTCACGTTTTTAAGTTACAGAAATTGTCATACGCAGCTCCTTCAGATTCCATCATTGAAAAAGGGGTCTCAAATACTTTTACAAGAACTGACAAGCATTTCATTTGAAGCATACTCATACCCCAAGGCTGCATTCAGACCTGTGCAACAACAACGATGCCTCTTCAGTAATGTCTTTGAGACAACTGCGTCCCGACAGTGGCATAAGGTGGATGACAGGCCCCAGTGAACATTAGCTACTTGTTTTGAAGTATAAACACACACACACACCACACCATTGTCTTGTCACATGATCAAATAGAGACTCGACATTGGAGAGCAACATCAACATACATATCGGCCAACAATCATCATTGTTATATATCTGTATATGACAAAAATACCCAAAATGAATGGCACGAGCCCCAATGCAACTATACTGACTGCGCTGTCTATATTGATGCCTTGGAAATAAAGAGATCCAGCAAAATAACAAAGCATTATCCCACAAGAGTGGAACCTGGCTTAACTTCTGACCTTATTTCCATCATGATCCGGTGGGATGATGTGATGATGATGTAACACAATGATAGTGAATAAAAATGGAAGTACCCATGATGATGGTAATGGTGATTATTTTAGAATGATTGAATGTGGTAAAGGAGAAGATGATGGCGAGGACGAGGATCACACTTTTAATGATGGTGATGATCTTCCCCTTCCTGCAGGCGTGGCTGTCTTGGCGGTTCAGTTGTGTTTCTCCTCTGTTTTTACCATAATCACAGCAATCACTCAGCTTGTGTTCTCTGCCATGTAAAACAATGAGCTCTGATTAGGTAGGAGAGTCGATCAAAACACCCATGTTTTGTCTAGATACACTTATAGGAAGACATGTTCTCATTCGCTCATACACACTATATCATCCCTAGAGGCTGTTAACAATCATTGAGTCTTCAAACTTCTATGTGAATGCCTTTCTCTTCCTCAGCTGTCATTTCAAGGTGTTTCTTTGAAATGTTCTGGTTTTCATTCATTAGGCAGAAGCATCCATATATTCACTGTAGCAAGAGACGGTGACGCACACCAGTGTAAGATAATGGTGCATACACAACAATGTAAAGAAATGAATCCACAGAGAGAATCTGGTCCTTGATCATGAATAGGACATAACGCTGTGATGTTCACTACAACCAGCAAAACAACTGTGGGTTTGGTTTTGTTTGGAGTTTCAACAGTCCACCGACCTTGATCATTTTAGAAACACGCAGCTCATGTCACAGTTAAGCAATGGCTGGCTGGGCAGTCGGAAGATGCCGTGGGCAGTGATTGTCTCAATGTCTGCAGCACTGTGTCCAATCCCAAGAGTTTTTGCTCCTGAACTGTTCAAACATGGTACCACTGGGAACGGCATAGATAGTCCACACGTTGAATGGGGCAAGGTCTCAACGGTTTCATGAGGCAACAATTCATCCATCTAGGTCTTTGTCAAGCAACGTCTATGTGGTATTAAAAATAAGAAATAAAAACTGGAGATATTTACAAGCCAGGACATGACAGTCCCATCTACAACTAGAAAGGTGCACTCAGTACAGTGCAGATTTCCACCAGGTATGTCTTCAACAACCACCGCTGTAATATTTTATTGAATGACTACAACCCACAACTGACTAACCCATCGTCTAGACTGCAAGTGTATCAGACGTGTTTTTCACTCACACCTCTCACACAACAGATGCGCTCTCCTGTTAATATATGCAGATGTCTGCACGGCTCTTCGCAGGCATGCGTCTCAGCTCCGTCTCACGGGTGTAACCGCGACTTAAGGAGTTTTTTCAAGCTTCAAGTCTATTTTTTCATCAGTAAGTGTGAGGTTGATGCCCATTGAAAAGGCACGGGCTAACTGTGCAGTCAGCTGTGTGTAGAGTTACGTTAGCTGTTAGCCACACACACCATCTGAAACAATAAAAGTAAACTGTTTTCCTCCACTGTGTCTCTGGCAGCAGTCAGTCAGCAGCACGTGTAAGCTAGCTGTTGACAGTGGTGATGCCCTCAGCTGTGTGATCACTTGCTCCTCCTACTGGCCGGGGACCACAAGAGGTCCGTATGCACTCAGCCACAACTGGCCACCCAAAATAGGATGCAGTTTGGTGAAGCAGTGTTAGCTTATAGCTGTGGACGGACACATAGATGCACATGCATGTACACACTCACTCACACACTATCTCTCACACACACACACACACACACACACACACACACACACACTCACGCACAAACACCAGAGATCTCACTATCTCCTGGTGGTGATAAAAACTAATAATTAGGAGCTCATATAATATAAAATAAAACCCACCACAGTATATTAATTATTAAGCATTCAGGTTAGGCAAAGAAGTTCGACATTCTAAAAAGGTTTTAACTGAGGTACTGCGAAAGTCAACTGTGTACACTGGCGGCCCCAAACGGAGGCAGAGAGGAGGGAGTAAGAGAAGAAGGAAAACGGAGGGAGGAGGGGGGAGAAAATGGCACTTGATTGGTGACAAAAGATAACAAGAAGTGGCTGCAGGGAGCCTCCAGAACTCAGAGTGGTGTGAATGGACCCCATCTGGTTTCTTCACAAAATGCTGAGGAGACGCAGATAATAGGACGTACACACACACACTTATACATACTCTCTCTCTCTCTGTCTCCTTTTCTTTCTGTCTCACTCTCCCAGCTCGGCCTGACCAGTCCCGGGTGGCCTCATCGCCTGGTCCAGGATCCCCCAAAGAGCTCTCGCCCATCGTCTCCAAGCGTACACTTCAGCTAGACCAATTTAACGTGAGAAAACGTGAGCAGGACGAGCCACAATGTCCATCTGTGGCTGGTATCATGTGGGGGCGACCACAGAGGGAGCACATGCGAGAAAACCCCCCTTGTTCATTCTTCTTTACGGAGCATTTCTTCAAATACAACTGCGGTCATCTTTTTAGACTGAAATCACAAAATAGTTTCCTGTCCTGATAGAATTTATTGATGTCACCTCAAAGGTTTTCTAGGTAACAATGTTCTCAGAATTAGGTCAGTACTTGTTCCCATGTCCCACTTTCTAAGCATTTCCACAGCAATAAGTTCATGAGAAAAAAGCATTTGAGTGTTGGTCAACATAAAGTAGGGGCTAAATGTTTCAAGTGTCCAAAAGACACTTGAAACACTCGTTTTAGAAAAGAAAACAATTTTATCCAAGATGACATATTTCTGGTCTCTTTCATTCAAAGTTGCAGCATCTCAGGCACTAAATATTGTTTCCATTATTGAATTCAATAACTTGTTATGATTCTAAGTCACATGATTTCATGTGCTGTGTTGCTATGAAGTAACCTCTAAACATATGCAATTTACAAGGAAGGAGGTGGTGGGGATAATTTAAAGAAAAGAGAAAATCATCTACACCTTAACCTGTTTTAACTCTCCCCTAAATCAAGGACACACTCAGCCTAGCTATTTAGATGTTTTGCCAGTAAAGCAGGGGTTCCCAACCTGGAGCCACAAGTTAAATGTAATGGGTCAAAATATGTTTAAAAAGATAATAATTATTAGGAAAAACACATTCCTTCTCTCTTTCAGATTTTTCTCAAACACTTTTAGCTCATCAGGCCTCTTTTGTTCACCTGGTGACACCCACTAATGAAGTCATAATTTATGTCAAGGGATTGTAAACAAGCATGACATCTTTTAAAGGGTCATAATACAAAAAGGTTGGAAACGCTGTATTAAACATAATGTATGTTTCAATATGTACCATCTGGTAAAAAGCAATGTTTCACTTGTAAATGGTGACTTTTCAGTTCATCACATTTCCCCAATAGCAGAATTTAATTTGAGCCTATAAGCATCTCAATTAACGATGATGGGAGTCTCCCCTCTGTTGTGGCTCCACTTTGTCATTCACACTGATAACATGTCTGGATTTTTACATAAAAACCTGGCACAGCGCGGCATTAAAGACCCAAAATAAACACCTGAGAGAGGGAGAGAGCTATGTGGAGACCCCCAGGGGAAATCAGACGGCGGCCCGACGGTAAGCGAGCCGGTATGAACTGTGGCGAACACGGCCGTGATAATAGCAGTAGCTCGCGTTCGAAGTGTGTGACCTGAGTGTGTTTGCTTGATCCGGCTCCTATTGTGCATTTGGATTGATGACAGCTGAATACCTAAGGGGGGTGTATGAATATGTAAAATACACTGGTGAGTGTCGCCGTCTCATTGCATATGCAGCCTGGCAATAGGGCCGTCCAACACACACACACACACACACACACAGACACACACACACATACGGAAACATATGGTTTTGTTGCTGCTGCCTGGAGAGGTGAGGCAGTGAGGTGACTGCAGCTCTGTCCACTCGCTACAATAGGGACATGAGAAAAAAGTGTTAGTTTGTGTGAAGAGGGATGTCACACTGTGAAGATTATTTAGTGCCATCCTGCACCCTCCCCCCCCCTTCATGTTAAATAATTCAGGGCCTCTCCTCATCGCTCTCATTATAAATATTTCATCCTCGGTGACAGGGAACGCTCGTCTCGTGCGACAACTGGGAGATATGTTCTAAAAAAGAAGCGCTGTGTGAGTGTGTAGGTGTGTGTGCGTGTGTGTGTGTGTGTGTGTGTGTGTATGTGACACAGAAACGCATACACGCAGAACGAACTTCTTGTTTGTGAGAAGTGTGTGTGTTTTCGTGGCGTAGTACCCTTTTAGCACTGGTGCTGTGTGTGTGTGTGTGTGTGTGTGTATGTATATATGTTGTCAGGGGGGTCAGGCACTGAAGGCCACTCTGCTATTCTTCTCTTCTCCAATCAGCCCTGCTGCCGGAGGCTAAAAGCACCTGAGCGCTAATTCATGGCCCTGTTCTCTCTCACACACACACACACACACACACACACACACACACACACACACACACACAGGACATCTATTTTCCCCACAAACAGGCCTGGCACTTTACAAAGAGAGCAAGAAGGGAGGGATGATGCTAATTCTCTCTCCCTCCCTGTCAAGCTTTAAGGCTCTTGGCACAATATCAGTATCACATTTGGACGGTGTCCACTATTGGTGTGGGTGGAGCCCTGCCAGGGATTTTGTGGTAAATAAAATTTGAGGGTAAACTATAACCCTCAGTCAATAATAATAAGGCCCACAACAAATGATATTGCTTTAGGAATGAAAAGATTCATGTTTTTTTTTCTCCAGAAGTCCCAGACCTCCATTAACTTACTATTATCAGTAAGGTCCCTGTGAGGCTTTAAATAAAAAGGGTGGTAAACTATTGAAGCAGGGTCACTTCCTGTTTCAAATGAGTGTGTTTTTATCACGCTTCATTTTGCCCCTAATCAAAAAGTGATTCAAACGGCTGAAACATTCATACTTTACCTTCCACTTATAATTAGTGGCACAAAAAGCAGAGCTCCAAGCTCAGTGATTAGATGTTTCCTGCAGAACTTCACAGTAGCTGAATACAAGCAGTGCTACATTTGACTTTGTGGTTAAATGATTCATGACTTACCTGTGTTGATGTTGAAACAATGTCTGTTTTTGGTGGTAATTTGGTTTATGGACCCTTCTAAAATGAGGTTTTCCTATCTCAGCTAAACAGGAAAAGTAAGCATGTATTTATTAAATTGATAAACAAATTCCCCGTACAGTTATCATGAACTGGGATACAAGCTATAGAGACCAAACCTGTTTTTTTTTTGCACCAGACTGTAAACATGTTTATTTCTGCTGGAAAGTTGGGCATTACATTATAACATGGGGGTCTATAGAGATTGACTCACTTTTGAAGCCAGCCTCAGGTGGCCGTTTGAGGAACTGCAGTTTTTGGCACTTGGTCTGTACGTATGAGAGAGTGGATGAGAGAGAGAGGGAGAGAGAGAGAGAGAGAGAGAGAGAGAGAGAGAGAGAGAGAGAGAGAGAGAGAGAGAGAGAGCGAGAGGGAGAGAGAGAGAGAGAGAGAGAGAGAGAGCGAGAGGGAGAGAGAGAGAGAGAGAGAGAGAGAGAGAGAGAGGAGGAGTGAGAGGTATTGGTCTCAACCACTCCCTCTCCCTCCCCTTCTCCCTCACGCTCTTTTATTTATTTCCATCATCAGTCTTTACACAGCCCATTTAAAAGACACTGCCTAGTGGTAGAGAAGATCTTGTAAGTGCGCGCACACGTGCACATGTGAGTGTGTCTATGTAAGGGTTCCATTTGAATAACGACCAAGACAACAGGAGACAAGCATCTCCAGACGTGAAGTGGAGAGCCGGTGTTCCAGCCAGCGGATGAAGTCATTGGAGACTTTTTCACTCTTTGTGTGTCACTTTTAACACATGTTTACAGTGCTATTTGCCAATACACGGCAGAACGAAACAGCAGATGTCCAGTAGCAGCTACAGCACTAAATTACCCATACTTGATACACTACATGGCCAAAAGTATGTGGACATAAGTACTGCTGTGTACTATTTGTCTGGGTCTCTTTTTCCTTGTCCCTTATAGTCGTGCACTATTGAGTACCTACAAAAATAACTGCCAACTTCTTTCCTGTCAAAAAAAAGTTACATTTTTTTTGATTTACAAAATATTTAATATTTTCCCAATAAGACATATTTAGCGTCAATCAAATATAAGGTAGTAGAGTACAGCATTCTTTAAAAAAAAAAGAACAAAATATACCATACCAATAAAACTAAATGATAGTCAGACAGATAGTCCAACACAATAAGCGTCACTTTCCAATGCTGGGTAGCCCAGCGCATCAAACTATGAAGAGCTCCACTGAAGTCACAATAAACATGTGGATAATGTTATGAATTCAAACAAACGGTTGGACGTAAAATAACCACGTAAACTAAATAAAACATAAACAACGTCGCATAAGTACAGAAATCAAGTAATTTATTAAGATAACTCAACAACACTTCGGGTCAGTTTGAGTCGGATTGTATAGAAGTCTATGAGAAAATGACTCTACTTCTCTCTTGATTTATTCCCTCAGTGAACATTGTGAACATGAGTTTATGCTCTCTAGTTTCAAGTCTTCTGCAATACAGCATGATGTTCATTTAGAAATAACAAAAAATCGGCGTATCATTTTCAATATCATACTGATGGGAAGTTCATGTGTCCACATACTTATGGCCATGTCATAGAAGTGAAGTTATTATGGGGGAACTTGGACATGGCCAAACATGGAGACAAACAAGGAAGGCTCATATTTTTCCAGAGTACAAATTTGCAAAGCCGCCCTGATCTGAAACGCTCTTGTGCTGTTGTCTCACATTATAGGGAAATATTTTATGTTGTTTCTTTTCCCAGGATGTTATCGCTTTGGCAATTGTGTGAGCCATTGGAGTGAGTGATTGTTGAGTATGGCTCTTGGGTTTGTTGTTGGGGGAAACAAAGGATTTGATTTGATTTGATTTTTTCTCCTTCAGAGAGATGCACTGAGAGGATTTTCCTCAGACCACAACTGCCCTCTATCACGCTCAAAGAGGATATGCCCCCATGAAACAAACAAACAGATAGATCACTGCAAATGATCTGTGTGTGTGTGTGTGTGTGTGTGTGTGTGTGTGTGTGTGTGTGTGTGTGTGTGTGTGTTTGAGCGTGTGAAACACATGGGTGCACGTGTCAGTCTGTATGTGAGTGTCTTTTTAACAATGTGTGTGTGCGTGTGTGACAGTGTGTGTGAGTGGCTGGGGACGGATCTGTCCTCTAGCTGGCAGATGCCCAGTACAGCACAGCTGGGCCCCAGCCACAGGAGGGGTCATGGGGGCCCAAGTTTTCCCCTTGGCCCCTCAAGGCTTCTTTGGTCCTCGCTTTGAGCTGCGCTGCTTGTAACACACACACACACACACACACACACACACACACACACACACACACACACACACACACATATTGATGAACACAAACATTTTGCTCACACAAAGCCGGCTCTCATGCGGTGCGTCTCCGTCTCCTGCTCCATGACGCCGGCCTCACTGCCTTATAACTGATGACTGCCTCCATCTTGTGATCTTCTCTGCTTGAACATGCAGAGGTCAAGTGGATAGCTGCCACTGGTAGCCGAACATCTCCGCCGGCTGTTTGAACTCTGCTTACCCAGCCCAGTGCTGGCACTGCGGGAGTGGGTTCTACCTGGTGAACAGGCCTCGGGGGGGTAAATGAAAGTTTGTGAGCACATCGCAAGATACACATTATGCAACATCTTTCAAGCAAATCATGTTTGGATGTTTTTTTATATAATTTAAACTTCTCACTTGTTTAGCTGTATTTGCCTCTCAGGTGAAAAGGTATTGCTTCACTTGTTTGCTACTTATTTACACTCCGTGGGGAAGTTAACCCTCATCCCACCAACCAGGGTCCCCACAGACCACAGAGGTAAGGTTTCACTGTCACAACTCCCAGGTGCTTTATTCTCTCGTTCTAAACTGTCACGACTTTGTCAATCATTTGTTCCTAAAGACTTCATATCATTATTTTCTGTTTCTGTTCTAAGTAGTGCTCTTTGAATAATCATTTAAATGATCAATGTATTGGTCAAAAGCACCCGCTTGCAGCCTATGCAGTTTCAATCGATACAATAGAATAGATGTATACAATGTTTGCCATGGCTCCTAATCTAAAGGATCACACACTGTCATAGTATTCTGAAGGAGACAGACACAGATGCAACAGACTCACATTTCCTCATCTGCTCTGACTTTTTTCATTTTGCACAATACGCAATTGAACTGTAACGTTCCTAAAATAATCAGGATCTTTCTTTTTTTTCTTCAGATGACATTAATCACGTAAACAATAACGTTGTGAGAAGATATAATTCCCATTTTGAAATGAGGGTTGTTTCACAGTAGATTTTTAGATCTTTGGGTCCCAAGGGACACATTTTTATGATAATGATAATCATATACTAATAATAATATAAGGGTTCATTTTTTATTTTTTTTAAAGAATCAATCACTCCCGCCGTTGAACGATGCTGCTCCCTCACAAAGAGCGGTCGGTTAGCTTGTATTCATCCTCAGCTTCGAGGGAAGCAGTTTAGTTTGCCCTTTTCAACTACACACACCTTCTGTTACTCATATTTGTCACAAGGCTTTGTCAAACCCCTACTGCCAAATATGGAACAGGAACATGATGGTCATTTTGTGCATGGGTAGGAAAAAAAAGTGTGTATGTGTCAGTGCGTGTGTGTGTGTGTGTGTGTGTGTAAAAGGACACGCAGAGACAGAGATATTGACACACATTTGGCTGCGTTCAAAGAACTTATGCAGGCAAAAACTCTTCAGACACACAAATATGACATCCCAATGTCACCTCGAGCTATTAGGCCCGGCTTTAATGGCACGGCCGCTCAGGAGTGGCAGTATCGACTGCTCGCACACAAGGTGGAATCTCTCAATATGTCACAATCTAGTTAGCTGTCTTAGACTTGCTTACAAACAGGCATTGATTGAATGATCCCAGTTTACAGAGACGAAAAGGAGCGGTTGGTGGCATGAATGACACGGGCGCACAAGGCAGGATAGAAGTCGCAGCAGTACTGTACATGCATCTTTATTAAGCAGGCTGCGTTCTTTGTGTACAATGTGAGGGGAGGCTGATGGACAGACAATAGACATGCTGTCTATGTGCAACCCCCCCCCCTCCATAGAAAATAAACAATGAATACATTAACTTTTTTGTTTTTTCATTTTAAAGGTATTTCAGACAAGAAATCTAAAAGCGATGAATGCGTCGAGGCTTGAAATGAAAGCAGCACAGAGCAGGGGGGGCGACCTCTCCTCAGCAGAGATGGATGGCTTTAATTGTCATTGTGTGTCTCTCTGCTCATTCCTCCTTTTCCTTCAGACCAAATGAACTGCTAACATTTGTTCTTTTTTTCGGAGGCATGCTGTGAGTGTGGAAGTTGTAATTCACCAGAGGAATTACAGATGGAACCGGAGCACAGGTAATAAACCTGCATGTGGAGCTCTTTCAATCTAAAATAACTGTCATAATCAGCGCAAGCTAAGTTAATATTAAGAATAATGATAATAATAACAATACATTTGGTTGCCATCACATTAATAATTATCTTAATTTTCCCCAGGTCATAGTTGTTGATGTAGACATTACAGTCGTGACAACTTACAGACTCAGACCGAGGGCCAACAAAAACCCTCCCCTTGATCACCATTAGCAGCCTCGGCAGTCAGTATGTAGGGGGTAGGTGCAGCTTGTGTCTGCGTGTGAGTGTGTGAGTGTGTGTGTGTGTGTGTGTGTGTGTGTGTGTGTGTGTGTGTGTGTGTATGGAGGTGGGGTTGAGGGGGGGGATCCCTAATTTGCACATATGGAAATGCTTTTTCTCACCGCGCCGCCTTCTCTGTTGTGGCCAGATGGAATTAGAGAGCGCTCAGAAGCCGTGAAAGCAAACACATCAAAAAAGAGAAAGAGGGAAGGGGGGGGGGGGGGGGGGGGGGGGAGGATAGGATAGGAGAAAGAAGAGGAGGAGAAGGGGGAGGAAGAAGAAAAACAAATAGAAAGAAACAGGCAAGAAAAGGAAAGTTGCTGTGGTTGAAACAAAGAAAGGACAAATTACTGCAGGATGATGCACACTGCATTTTTTTTTTTTTTTCTTTTTTAAAAAGATGTACATTTACAGAGACACGTCTTGCCTAAACCTTACAGGAGTCATGAATGAGTTCATAAGTCAACTAAGGGGTTGTTGTTTTGTGTAACAAATAAGGTGCAGAATATTCTCTTGGCCCGGGACCAACTTCCTTCCCTCCCCATTGAGTTTCACATCCTCGTCTAATAACACGGTTGTAATTAGACTATGCATTGTTTGGTGAATCAATGAGCCCCAGTAATACTCCCAAGTCCCAGTAATGGAGAAACCACAAACTAAACATCTCACTCTGTCCTCTGTCTTCGATAAATCTGTAGCTGCAAGAGAAACCCGACCATATCAGCTCCAAGGAAACTCATTTCGATAACAAATGTTTTAGGAAAATGCAGGTCCACAGTCCGGCAGAATGCACACAATCATACAGAGTCTATACAGTAAATGATATGAGAACATATCTAGAATAAATTTAGTTGTGTGAAGGACTGATTGAATACAAATATGTTTTACAGGTGAAAAGCACTTGTAATTTCTGTGAGAGAAGAACCCTCTTGTGGTGGTTCAGGAGATCTCCCAGGTTTGAAAAAAATAATCTGTAAAAGGCTGTATTACTGTACCTGTAATAGATTACATTCACTTCATTCAAATCAAATGACAACGTTTCAATGATCCATAGAGAAAACAACCTAGGAATCTATAAAGCATTTCAATATGCATGCACATTATACAGTATGTCATGATGTTAATTAACAGTGTGATATTAATCCAGTTTTAACTGCTTATTGCAATAGAAGAAAAAGGGTATGACACAAACTGGGTACTTTTTCCTTTACTTGTTACATCATCTGCGTAAATTAAATGACAGAGCTGTGATGTGTATTTGCGTTTTGCGACTCAATGTATTATGCATGAGCATGTGCATCTGTTCAAGTGAATGTTTCATTTTGGTGTGTTTATGAGAGGCTAAATTGATGTTCTCTCTCTTTCCGTCTCTTGCTCTCTCACCTCCTCCCTCCTTTTTCTCGGCTGTCATCCACTCACTGTGTGTACATTTACAGGATTTCACAGGGAGCACTTACAATGACGTCCAGGACAATGTCCTCCATTGTCCCCCAGCTTCAGTCCATGACTCCAAGCATTTCTGTTCCCAGTCCCAGCTCTAATCCCAATTCTAGCTGCAATGCCTCTTCCAGTTGAAAATTCCCAGTCCCATCTTTAATCCCACCTTTATCTACAAACCCTCCCCGAGCTTGGATAACCGAACCCCAGTCCCATCCTCAATCCCAATCCCAAACCCATTCCCAGGCTCAGTGCCAATTTTTGTTTCAGCCACAGCACAGGATTAGTCATAATTGTTCAAACTAATAAGTCTTAACCAAAGTCCTGCATTAAGACCAGGCGGCAGGGAAGCCAATGTGAAGTGCCTTAAACCTGTATTTTAGAGAAGACTACAAGGGGCGACTCCTCTGGTTGTATAGAAGTCTAGTCTAAAATGACTCTATTTCTCTCTTGATTTATTACCTCAGTAAACATTGTAAACATGAGTTTATGGTCTCAATCTCTAGTTTCAAGTCTTCTTCAAAACAGCATGATGTTCATTTCGTAAATTATGGTCCATTTACAGTCAAATAGACCATAAAGCAGGGGATGCTTTAGGGTGGGGCTTTGTATGATTGACAGGTCACTACCATTGCGTTGTCCTGTATGGGAGTTGTCTGTGTTTTAGTCTTAGAACTTTCACAGTGTGTTTTAACGTCATGAAAGTTAATTGTAACATTTTGATCTTCTAAATATGTCTTTTTTAACATTCAGTTGTACTTAGCTCCACCCTCTCATTTTACTTCTGGACACAAAAAAAACCTGTCAAACCCAAAGCTTCAAAACTGTAGTCCCCGAACCAATGGGTGACGTCACGCAAACTTCTTCCACTTCTTCCACTTCTTATACAGACAATGATTTAGGCCAATCCCACTTCCAGCTTTAGCTTCAAACCCAGTCCTATGTTTCCCCCTCTCCCAGGGCCATATTTAGTCTGAGCCCTATAGTCTCAGCCTTGGCCAATATTAAATAATTATTTAAAATCCAAGCTCCTGTCGAAATCCCAGTCCCAATCCCAGTTCTGGCTGCAGTCTCCGTTTTTCCCATTCCAACTCCAGTGCCGGTGTGAGCATCGGTCCTCATAACAGTCCAGTCCCTAGCGATGCCCCGAATGGAAGCTCACAGTTCCATCTTTAGTCCCACTTTTTGTATATCTCCAATCCTGCCAATCCCAAACATAATTTTTGTTGATTTAGTCTCAGTCCTAGTTTTAGACCTAGATAAAGTCCCAATCCCTGTCATGAGACCCAGTCTTCAGTCTAAGCTCCAGCCCCTGTTGTAATACCTATTTCATGTTTAGCTTATATCGCATCTCCATTGTAAATCATTATCCCCCCAATATCCATTTCATGAAGTCTCTATTGTAGTGTCAAATCTGATCTTAGTCCCAGTTTAGCCCTATCTCCACATGAAGTTCCTAATCCCATTTATGGTTCAGCTTTGGTTGCCTCCTCCTTTGGGTCTCATTCCACCTCGCAGTTCCAGTCTCAGCCTCAGTCCCAGTAACAGCTCCAGCCCAGGCCACAGCTGCTTTGTATTTGCCCTCCCATTCTACTCCAATCCTTAGTGTTTCAGTTCTCTTGCCAGGGTCAGAATTAACATTTCAACTAGTGGTGAAAAAGGCCTGCACCCCCTCCCTCCTCCCACAATGAAAAACACCAACACTCAACTACTTCAATAAATTCAGAGGGTTGGGGGATGGAAATTAACCATCTGATTAACACTTTCCCTCCCAGATTTTCCATTCAAAGTTTTAATGAGGGGATGCATGTGCACGTGCAGATGCACATGTGTGTGTTTGGAGGGCTTTCATGGCAGATCCATATGCTTGTGTTAACCTTTCATGTTCTACTTTCACAGACATTCTGGCAGACGCACTAATGTAAAAGAAAAACAGATTCTAATGTAATGTAAAACAATGCAGTGGACCAAAGCTGGAAACGAGGCTACACTAAATTAAGTTCTAAATGGATCCAGAGCAGTTCCCTCACAGATTACTGACAGGGAGGCCTGTGCTACGAACAGTGACTTTGTCTTCACGCTAATTTACAATTGTGGATATGATATTTCGACACCGCTCATGGATGGTTGAGAGCCAAACATTCCAAGTATGAGCTTTCTGCTGTCTCAACTGAAACAGAAAAGTATTGAGTAAATTACTGGCGTGCTGCAATGTGTTGTGCTCCACAGATAGAAAGGTGTATTTTTTGCTAATGAACAGGTGAGCGTTCCCAAGACCATCTCTCTCCACTGTAAATATCACATCATTGGTTACCCTCATTACACATATGTAGTATTAAGCCCACTGTTAGGGAAGAAAAATCTTTATCTTTATTTTCAATATGTTCTAATAATGAAATGTAATAAAGCATGTATAATAATACATTTTTAACATTGCTTTTATAATATTCATCACAAAACTAGGATTACTATCTTTATTCTCCTAAATTTCTGAATTTATTCTCCTCATATATCGACTTTTGTTTGACTTAATTCTTTATTTCTTTATTGCATTTTTTTTTACTTTATCTTTAACTTATTATGAACATATTTTAATACATTACAACTTTATTTTTCAAAATACTTCAATGGAATTCTGTAAATATGAACTTTATTATTATAACACTCTTATAGTAATATTGTAAGTAGTACTTATAGTAATATTTTTAAATTTTTTGTTGAAATTATCACATTTTTATTGTACTTTTTTACCAACTATAACAATTTTGGCTCATAATACTATAATAAATATTTGGAGTTTTTTCTTGAAACATTGGCGGAATACTAGTATTACATTTGTTTCTCTTTTGCACCACAGTGAATTGAATAGCCTGAGCTAAAACCTGAAACCTAATAGCTGAAAAATAGCTGAAACCTAATGATAAAGGGCCATTCATTATTCTGGGTCATCCACTGACGCCACAATCACACTTCCCTTGATTCTTCCTTTCCGGAGTTCTCCCGACTTCCTCTCCGTCTCGGAAGCGAGGACAGAAGCCGGCGAGCCTGAGCTGAAACAGTGATGTGCTGGTCAAGCCGACAGAGGGAGAGCCAGAGAAAAGACGGCTGACGCGCCAATATTGAGAAATTGAAAATGCAAATGAAGGGGTAAATGAAGATATATATCAAACAGTGTATTAATTGAACTGAACATTATGTTTGGTAATCACAACTGCGATTGGTGGAAACCTCTAAATGCATGATAATGACAATGTTATCTGGTCATTTTCTGTCTTTGCGCTGCTTTTTTTTAAGAGCTGGGGGAAACTATTGTCTCCAGGATTCTTCATCTTTCCTCACCTCATCTTTTCTCTGACTCTTTGAGTTTTTCTCCGGTTGATGAGGAGTCGCCAGCGCCAGAGCCCTGCACCGCTCATCCTCCCCGGCTGGCTTACCTGGGAGGTGGCGTGTAAGGTTAATTGGGAAATGAAGTTGATAAAGTAATTAATGCGTTTGTCAGCAGTGTCTTTCTCCTCGCCTGCAGCCATCCTGCAGCGATCAGGCCTTTCTTCTCGCCTGCCTGGCTGCCCTGGTGCTGCCAGGGAGATGCTGCACTGATACAGCTCCCTCACATCCGCAGCAAGTCTTTTGTTTTTGGGGGAAATTGACGGCAATGTCAGTCCACCCCTGATTAACCAGGGACAATAGCAGGCTGGACCCATTCTGTGTGTCTGTGTGTGTGTGTGTGTGTGTGTGTGTGTGTGTGTGTGTGTGTGTGTGTGTGTGTGTGTGTGTGTGTGTGTGTGAGAGAGTGTGTGTGTGGGTTTGCATGTACTTTGTAGCTTGCCATGTCTGATGTAGGACCATCTAAATGCAATGTCAAAAGAGTTTACGGTGAGTTAAAAGTTGACATTATTGTAGGTTATTGGTTTAAAAGATGGCCATCAGGCGACGTGCCCAAAATCCAACAGTTCTGGATTTATTGTCATAATGTGAACGCCAGTGGGTTTATAATTCAGGAGAGACTGTCTGTGTTTCCTAAACCACTGAAGGGATGAACACGACAGCAAAAATCACTGGATGGCAAATTACTGTCAAACCCTGGAAGGTGCCCTTAGTAGCTATCTTTACAAAAATGGAAAAGGAAATGATCTCTTTTAAATATGAAAGATTGTCATTTAGGATGTTTAACAGAGCAGAAAAACACTTCCTCAAGTAAAACCGTGTAGCTGAAAGGATGTGGTGGCCACAGATTGCTGGTTTTCACATAAGGTTTATGTTTTTGCACCTCTGCTTATTTTCTCTTTTTACCCATTATATATTAACATGTCTCCCTTATGTGTTTCCCTTTTTCTTCCCCGTTAAAGGTTGTTTTGGGGGGACTGATACGAGGGTCCGACAGAGGATGACGTATGCTGCACAGATTGTTCAGCGCTCTGAGGCAAATTTGTGATTTTGTGCTGTGTAAATGAATTGAATTAAAACAAATTGAACTACAAAAGTAATATAAAAACACAATTACGAATGCATTTTATTTATATTATATATTTATTTTAATAGTCATAATACTAATATTAACAAAAATAATTTGAATATACGAATAATAGTTGATAAAGTGTACTGTTGAAATGTAGATAATCACACATGAATTGGCAAACGCATTGCCAAGTCAAATTAAATAAACAATAATTAAAATTGCAAAGTCTCTGCAAAGACAATTGTGCAGATGACTACCATGATTGATTAACTGATTGATTATCATCATGTCATTATATCTAAATATTTATTTGGATTCTCTATTCAATGTATTAAATATATTATTCACATATGAAATGTCCAAAAATGGCATTAGAACATTTGGCCTGTTGGTCCAGTATGTCGGTGGGACTGTCACTCCCTTGTTCCTGGTTGGATAAACTTCAACTGCATTTGCTGTCTCTCTCACTCCTCCTCCTCCTTTTCTTTTTTTTTTTTTAATACCAGCAGTGAGAGAAGGACCTCCCATGTTCCAGAACTGCAACTGATAGAAACAGAACAGAGCTCAAGTCTGTTGCGGGCTTGCTAATTCACTAAGTCCCAAGTGGTGCAGATTAATTATAAATGAATGATATGGAGTAAAGCCCCGCGGCCTCAGGGAGACGCTCCCTTCCTCTGTCATGAAATATATATGCGGCTTAACTCCTTTATTAATAACATATTTATAAACGGATTATTGATTCTTAGAATGGACACAGCTTTATCTCTGCAGAGTCAATTTACTCAATTTAGAGCTTTTGTCAAGATTTTTAATTGATGTGTGTAACACATATGTGATGCTCTCTGTGTGTGTATATGGTACAGATAATAAATGTACAACCTTAAGAATGTTAGTGTGATTCAAAGGTTTGACTCACAATAGATATAATCCTGAATATTCATGCTTTTGCACCAGTTGATTGTGACCCTGCTGGCTTTTTTTGCAGTTTATATTTAGTTTATTTTGGAAGACATCATTTTAATATGGGAGAGAAGAAGAAGAGGGAGATGAAGAGACAAGGAGAGAAAGTGTCCCTGTGTGGAAAATGAAGAACAAATATTTGCATACAAGGAATCGGGAGGTGAGGGAGGAGGCTCCTGGCTTTTTATTAAACACAGAGGAGTCACTCATCCTCTGTGCCGCTTCCTGTTGTCTCCAAACTCCCTGTAAAGTAAATATGATGACGTTTAACTCAGAGGCCTCAAAAGAAAAACAGTGAATCAGAGACAGTGGAGGGGAGGAGAAAAAAAGCAGTGGTGGAAATGAAGTACATTTGCTCAAGAATACTTAATTACAAAGTTTAGGTACTTGTACTTTAGTTGAGGGTTTTAATTGTATGTGACTTTATATTTAGACTCCACCACATCCTAGAGGGAAATATTGTCCTTTTGACTGCACTACATGTATTTGATGATTTTTGTTACTTAGTTACTGAAATTAGTTTAGATAAATATTTTTAAATCCTATGATGAGTGTATGAAATGAATGCATTGATATACAGTACATTTAACCACCCAACAGTAATACAAACATATTAAAAGTATGCCTCTACTGCAGCCAGCTACAACATTGAACTGCATCTTACATGTCGCTGAATTAATAATAGCAAAAATGTATTGTTATAATATGTAATGATGTAACAACCAAAGAGCCCAATTAGCTGCAGGGTGAGTACTTTTACATTCTCAGTACATTTTCGTGATTGTACACACTTTTACTTGAGCAATATTTTTAATGCATGAAGAAGAAGAAGAAGAAAAGAAAGAATGGAAAGACAAGATGAAGAAGAATAATTAGAGGATTACTTTGAGATGCTAAACCTTCAAGAGGAAACCACATTTTTATGAAATATTGACCTGTAAGCAAAATAAGCAGGGTCTTTATTGGGACTCCTTAACTCTTAAACCTCAAAATAAAATAAAATTCTCAGAATACAAAATAATATTTTACTTTTTTGTAATAGTAGGTAGGTATTTAAAGTAAACTTCACACAAAAGGTTTAGTCCTTTGCAAAATAACATAAGAAAAACTATATTGTAATAATTCTGTTTTCAGCATTTAAAGGATATTTGTGCTACTAAAGAAGAGAATGTTACATATAGGGCATCCGCCATTGCAATGTCACACAGCAAAGTAGTTCCTGCCCTGTTCCAGCGATGAGAGGAGCTGCCAAATACGCAACCTCTTAGTAGCTAAACCTGTTTGTATGGATGTGAGGCTGTGACCCCCTACAGTCGGCCAGGCCGAGCCAGAAAGGAGGGGAGGGGCCGGGGCCAAGGTGTGCAGTGATCCAGAGGAGGTAAAGGTTTGCTACTTGCTGAATAGAAAGCAGAGGTACGTCTGGCAGGTGTGGAAAAATAGTGAGTGTAACTGGTCGCACCTGTTACACAAAAAACTAAAATCTCTTCAGAGCACTTACCAAACATCCCTAAACAATTCAGAAATATTGCTTGAAACAAGTTGTACAAAGTCTTTAACAACATTTGGTAGTTTTCATGGCATATCAGATGTTTAATTGTGTGGTTTTGCTGATTTGAAGACAATGTACACTAGGCCTTGGTGTGCATGACATGGTTATTACAGGGTGTTTTGCACACAGGCGTCAACTCCAATTTTGTGACACCTCACATGCAAATTATAATTAAAAAAAAGTATTTAAATAAAACACGGATGCATCTTTTGAAGAGTTATAATAAAACACATATTATACTTTTATTATATACTTAACTGCACAGCTAAATAGAGTTACAGGTTAATTTTATGATTGCTTTGGCTCATTGTGTCAACACTCTACACACAAGCCAAATAAGACACAGCACTGAGATAAACATCTCACACATGTCAAAATGAAGCGCTGCAATCAAAATAAAAATGCAATCAAGCAGTTTTGCAACACAATGATACACACATGCAACATTTGAATGACTCTTTCAAAGCAGCAACAACACACTGACGCACTTACTACAAAACACTGCTGTCTCATGTACTTTGTGTTCCTTCATGATTTTCTCATACAGGCTTCTGTGAAAGATTGTTCCGGTACAGTACATCTAGTCACATTTCAATGAACACAAAAATAGAAAGGCTTCAGAAAAACTAAATTCAGCTCATTCATTTGCAGGTTTTTACAAAAACACATAACGATTGTGTTGTTTTCAATTAGCGTTTACATGTTTTTATGTGTGAGTGGGTGTGTGTTGCCTATTGCCTATAAGTGTTTTCCCACTGATTGCAAGAGATTTCATTCTTCGTGTGGGTCTAGTAGTAGTAAGTACAAAACAAAATTTGAATTAATTTGGACTGAAATAAGAGATAAAAACTTTCAGAAAACAAACTTTTATAAGTGGATTATTTTTTCTGTGTGAAATGTGTTTATAAACTTCACTTATGATAAAAGAGAATCAAGCAAGACAATGAGTGAAAAAGTGAAGAGGAAATAAATAACTAGAGGCAAAAAGAGACAAAAGAGAGAAAATGAAAAGAGACCAGACAGAGAAAAGAAGAGAGGCTCTTATTCAGTATCTGTGTGTGTGCGTGTGTGTGTGTCTGTGTGTGTGTGTGTGTGTGTGTGTGTGTGTGTGTGTGTGTGTGTGTGTGTGTGTGTGTGTGTAGCTGTGTATGATACCATGTGTGTTGTCAGCATGTTTGCATGCACTGTGGCCAGTATGCATCCTGTTTTTACATGTATGTGTGTGTGTGTATATGTGTGTGTGTGTGTGTGTGTGTGTGTGTGTGTGTGTGTGTGTGTGTGTGTGTGGCTGCTGCCTTAATGTTGGCCTCCAGAGAGCAAAGCTAGAGTTGGGTAAGAGAAGACAAGCTGTTCCACATCGCCGTGGCAACACCTGCTATTAGAGAGGCCGTCTGTCAGTCAACCTGGCCCAACACACACACACACACGTACAAACACACACACCCATATTTGTACTTTGTGACAAACATACCTGATTAGCGTGCCGTGGGGAATAAGAGGTCGGTGGCTGTGAGGAAAGAGAAGAAGGGAGGGAAAATGTGAAAGAAAGAGACAAACATAAAAGATAAAATCAGTAAATGTCCTTTAGATAAGTCTGATCAATGCAGTGAAATCTTTGGCAAAGTTTACCGTTCTAAATCACTTTTCTAATTTCCAAATATAGCTGATCATGATGGCAGAATGTAAATTGTTGCATTACTTTTTCATACTCTAAGTTGCGATACTTTTCCTGCACCATCCGCCATGTTGAATCTCAAGTGTATTGTAGCATCCACTTGATGTCAGCTGAAACTCAACAGCTCAGATTGATGCAAGTTCTGGTGGGATTGTTTGACTGTACAACGATCAAAGCAGCAGACCTTTATGCCATTATTGACAACCAGGGATTAACCTGTACCAGTAGTCTGAATAGTATGAAGGGTCAAGCGCAGGTTGAATGTGTAGACATCATTCACTGAGAATTCTCTCTGACCGTAGTCATCTGCCACAATGCAATATTATATTACACAAAAAAATATGTAATGCCCATTGAGAACAGCAAGTAGTGTGGTCACTGTGTTGCATTAGCCTGGCGAGATGTTGGTTACTAAAGGGGGAGATCACAGCAAGATTATATAGTGGCTTAAATATATACGTCAGGTTCAGTTGAGTCAGGTTTAAAGACGGGGGGACAAGGGCTGGGTTGTGGTCTCAGTTTTAGGCCCGGGCAGTTTCAGTTTTCTGAAATTTTATGTTTAAATATTTAAATGAGGCATTATCTCATGCTAACTTTTAAGATAAATCTTCAGACATAAATAGACGAAGTAATAAAACAAACACCTTCATGTGCATTTTTAAAGTGTTTTCTTGTCTGAAAGAAGACGTTATCTGAGCAATATTGCCCAAAATCCAAAAATTGACCAGTTCATGAAAAACAATGCTTTCGCCTGTAGTGTCCCACATTTGGTTTGGTCAGTTTGGGTTTTTGTCTCAGACCATGATACTCTGCAGGAAAACAGTTCACTGCTCATTCTGTGACCAACAGTCATATGGTGACAGTTGGTCATGTATGGGGGAGAAGCTAATGTTTTCAAAGTTGGTCTCCTTGATCTTTCTTTACCCAACACATTGGCAGAATCAACCCCCATATCAGGTGCAGTAGTGAACAGGAAGTGGATGGTGAGCTTCTGTTTCCACACACCTGCGTTCTTGAGAGCGCTGACCACAGTGTACAGGAAACCCACTGACACAGATCAATATCTAAAGTCAAACTCTAATCACCTCTCACAACGTAACAGATCAGTGGTGATGAACTTAAAACACAGGTCACAACATCTGTCAGTGACGAGGAGGAGAGCAAGAGGGAAGTGCAGTTCCAGGGAGCGCTCTGGACCAAGAGGGGCAACAATGAGACCTGTCCTAACACCATGAGAAACACTGCTAATTCAACAATGAGACCTGTCCTAACACCATGAGAAACACTGCTAATTCAACAATGAGACCTGTCCTAACACCATGAGAAACACTGCTAATTCAACAATGAGACCTGTCCTAACACCATGAGAAACACTGCTAATTCAACAATGAGACCTGTCCTAACACCATGAGAAACACTGCTAATTCAACAATGAGACCTGTCCTAACACCATGAGAAACACTGCTAATTCAACAATGACCACACTTGTGGAACACGTTGTAAACATAACATTGACCTATTATCACTGTGTAAAGTTTAATATGGTTAACATGTTAGCAAACAGTTGCTTCACTGCACATCTGCAGACTCAAGGGAACATTGGCCTTAAAGTATCAAGGTATAAAAGCAATGTAACTTGATTAGTAACTTGATTTCTGTTACATTTGGATTACCGCAAGACAAAATATAAATATAAAGACAAGAGAAGTGAAAAATATTTAGAATGTAAAGCAGAAAAGGAGAACAACATCATAGTACAGTGATATACACTTACTTACAGTATCCTTATACAAGTTAAATTAAATGGCCCTGCATACAAATGTCTTCCAAATTGTTTAGAATATCCTTTTATTTTTACATTCAAAGCTTATATTGAGGTTTTCGAATGAATCTTCCAACATCTGTTGACATATTTTCTGACGTCATCACCATAAGAAAATGGGGGAAAAAAATAATGATTTGTGTTATTGTGGATATTTAAATGCAATTTGTGGCGCTGTTGGATTGCTGCTAGACTGCCACTTAAATACAGGTGCATGTCTCCCTTTGTGTTTTTGACCACAGTGAACATGTTGCTTTTAAAGGGCTGAATGCCAACAAATATGCATGGAAGCAGACTTTTTTTTGATAGATAAAAACAATGTCTATCAATAATCTAATCTAATTATGACTTCTTAGGTAATGCTAGTCCATGTCTTCCGTTACTCCCCAAGCCTGGCTATGTTTTGGTGTCCTCCTTACTTTGCATGGCAGCTGGATTTTGTGAAGCTGCTGGCAGATACGGGTGTAGATCAGGAGTGTGTGATGACACGTAGGCAACTGTTCAAAACAACAATGGCGGCTCCTAAAGAGATTAGCATATGCTGTGATAGCATCAGTTGTATCAGAACTGGAGAGTATTTCTTCATTAGGAGAAGAGCAAAGAACGGCACTGAAGATTTTTCTCGATGGAAAAGATATTTCTTCTTTTGTCCTGACTGGCTTCGGCAAGAGTTTGATTGATTTCCGTTCAAAATGCTTGCCCTTTTTCGAACAGGATCCAATGATTACTTCTCAGGTGATTATTTGACCATTTGGCAGATTAGACTCCATCAACTTCTGGGAAATAAATCTGTCCCTTTAGCTGCTAAATGCTGCACTATGTTCACGGCTAGTCGCTAACTGTGACTGTCTCCTATGAAGAGCTGGGCCGGTATTAGAGCTATTCAGAACCTACTGCTTCCACAGTCTTAATGAACTTCCATGCTCAAGCATCTATAAGCTTGCGAGCTAACTTTAGGTTATCCTCTCCGCAGCTGAGAGTAGCAGAGCAAATGTGCCTGCTAGGCAACACTTTTAAAATAAAGATCATTTATATCAGTCCCAATACTGCCCGGAGAGCAGAACTATTATCTAATGGCTGGTCTGGAAACAGAACGTTCAATTGGACCCCTCTCCAGCTTAATAATATTTTCACATCTAATGAGAGTAGCAATTGCAACGCCTGCATTCAATCATTCCATTTGTCCTCTGGACATGACAGGACATGAAAATTATCAATACAGCACAATATACTTGAGCTATAGGCTCACAATTAAATCCTTTCAGCCACAGGCCTGTTGCCTTTAAATCACTCTAGATGAAAAGTGGTTGTAAAGAGTAAATGGCATATGGCGGTTATTATTTAGTGTCGCAGTGTAAACTTCTGAGGGACCACTCGAGTAGAGTTCAAAAAGTGTTGGCAGATGTTGAAGAGCAAAAAAAGAAGATGGAGAAAGCATTGAAAAAGGGTTAGGATATAAAAGGGAAAGGGGCACATGTGATGGTGGAGGAGGTAAAGCCTGAGGGAAGGTAGAGCCTGAGGGGGAAACCATGGCTACGAGTCATAGACAGATAAAGAGAAAGAGAGACAGTGGAGGATAAAGAGCTGTGAAACAGGCAGACATCTTGGTTTGTCTCCCAGTGGATTGTGGGAGTCAGTGGTGCAGCTTTGCAGAACCTGTGCTTAGCAGCGTGTTTACAATAATGAGCTAAGAGCTGCTCTGAGTCTCTGATCTGATACACACACACACACACACACACACGCACACGCACACACACACACACACACACACACACACATGCACACGCACACACACACACACACACACACACACACACACACACACACACACACACACACACACACACACACAGCAAGGCTGTGTTAGTGCCTGGGTCTGTAAGGAGTGACTGTCAGCACTGAAGTGACAGAGTCATGTCACCACTCATATCAGAAGGAAATTCTACACTGATCCACTTATCAAATAGAGAAAAAAAAGCAAGGCTGTGCACACATACAAACAACATGTATATAAAACCCTGAAACTCTAGTATATTATTATAACAGCCTCCACTCTTCTCACTCCCATATTAGGGTGCTTTCAATTTAAAATGATCAGCAGGTTTTAAGGGGTAAAGTGCTCTTTAAAACTAAGAAAATAACCTGTTAATTCACACTTTAAATGGGCCTTACTTTTTGTGTTTTTTTTATCCCTTCAAATCCAAGTATCGGAGAAAAATTTCTGCATTTGCAAATAGAATGAAAATTGATGGTCTATTGAAGTACAATGCCTGATGCAGGTAGCAATATGCAAACAAATTTCAATTTTATTTTTGTTTGTATGCGTGATATGTTCTTATGTTTGTACCCATTTCTGGGATTCACCAATGTTACTTATTTTTGCTCTTCTCTTAGGTAAGGGAACGTTTTACAAGTGGTCGAGAGCACTCTTAACAAGATAAGAAAACACATCTTGTTTTCACATTTCACAAAGCCTGCTGCCTACAATAAAAGAGATTTTGGACATGGCTTTCATTCTATATGGTAATTCATCTATGTTAACCCCTAAGTCACATCTTTAACCATGGAGCTAATTCAAGGTAAAAATGATCAACGTACTCTAATCCATTAATTTACCTTTAGATCATTTTGATAGACTCTACATTGTTGTTGAAAGCTTCTGATTGACCATCTCAGTCAACATTTAAATGTGTACAAACTGCATGTTATCAAAGCTGATACATTTAATACAATAAACCTTTCACAGAGTGAATATTGTTCATATAGTGGCTGATGACTATATTGTGTATTTTGTCCTCAATGGTATAAATTCTCTTTTCATTGCTCATTGTAGCTTTATTACACTTTTGGTTGATAAGGCCTGGCTCACAGTCAGTCCAGCTCACTAAGGTATAAGATGTGTGCCTTTTCATGCCTGGACCAAACCAGGAAAAGCAGCAAAGAGATGAGACCTGAGGTATCTGCTCTGTCAGTGTATAAGTATGTGTTGACAAGGATTATAAAACGATGCAGGGCAGGGTGGGTGGGTGTAGGGGGGTAGTTGGTGGTGGTTGTGGTGGGTGGATGTTATGTGAGGTGCTGTCGACAGCATGTGATCG
The DNA here is from genome assembly GCF_023349555.1 of Cebidichthys violaceus. Classification (NCBI taxonomy): domain Eukaryota; kingdom Metazoa; phylum Chordata; class Actinopteri; order Perciformes; family Stichaeidae; genus Cebidichthys; species Cebidichthys violaceus. The sequence continues at coordinate 5,294,972 of NW_027176395.1, read as the reverse complement.
TCTCAGGCTTGCAAAATAGCAAGAGCTTTATTTTCCTCCCTCTCAACCCGCTCGCTCTGTCGTCTCGAGCATCTTGGAAAGGGCTCAGATCATATGCAAAGCTGTTTTATGCTAATATGTGTGTACACACTTTGGTAGTGGCGTCGGACCGGCATACACAAACTACATCACAGCCTTTCTTCTCCACCTGCCTGCCGCCTCTGGCTTCATCTTCTTTTTTCTTCTAGTTTTCTTATTCAGCTCAAGACAATTCCCTGCTTTAGAATAATGTGGGCGACGGGAAAACTAAAGGGAAACTCTCAACTTTTGGTTGGTCAATTTGTCCATTTTGGGATTCAGGAAGTTAAGTACTCAGTCTCAAAGGATTAGGCTGGTGTTACACAATTTTTTCTTACTTACAAAAAATCCCCAAACCAACAAAGTATTCGTCTGTTTCTCAGTCATTTCTGAATTCCAATGCCTGTCTATGGCTCTCAGTTCCAAGCCCATTGGTTCCTTCTGAAAACATCTTGCAAAACCTTTTTTATGATTAAAGTAGCTTTTCAAAAGTCATCAAGATGACACCATGTGCTCACGTGCATATCAGTGACATCATGGCACATTAATTAGCATGAAGCTTTACTGGTTGTGTCAGTTGCAGCGTGGGAGAGCTCACCTAAAGCCATATGAAAGGTGAATGAAGGGGTGGAGAAAAAGTATGACTATAAACTATTTTCAGAGTGAAATTGTGTGACAGAAACAACTTAGCTCCCACTACAGCGGCCAATGCATCTCAGTTCATCAGAATTTAAAAGCAGAACATTAGACTAAGTGACATGTTTTTCACAGAAAACTGCAGGCCTCTTATTTCATAATTTGGGAGTGATCATCACCCTTTACAGGCAGATAGAGTATCATCAGCATACTGGTGGAAATTAATTCCATGACTACATATAATTTGGCCAAGTGGGGAATTATAAAGAGGCCCAAGAAGAGAGCCCTGACATACTCCAAATGTCATAGAAGAAAGGAAAGGAAACACACTATGTTCTTTCATTTCAGACGTTAATCCCAATAGAGCTGGGCCAGAGATCCCAACTTGATTTTCTAGTCATTTTTGGACTATACTGTGGGTCAAAAGTTACGTTAAAATTCAATAATAGAAACACCCAGGTTGAATCTGAGTCCACAGTGAGCAGAAGATCATTTACCACTTAAGTAAGTGCAGTTTCAGTGGAGTGGCAGGCCCTGAAAAAAGATTAAAAAGGTTTGAAGAGGATAATGTGAAATATGAGGGCTGAATGTTGCTGAGAGACTGGTCAATAAGAGTTATGAGAGTAGACGTGTTAAAGCTAGGGGGGACAATGCCACTTGTAAGTGACAACATTTGTGGCCAGAAATAGCCAGAGATCTTTAAAAAGTTGAATTGGTTAGGGAGTCAACAAAGAAGTTAAAACAAAACCTCCATAGACTTATCGATTAAGACATCACATTCACTTTGTTTAGTAACCCGAGCAACAAACGCATTGGTGTAGTCAGGTGAGGAAGCTTGGGAAGCATTTAAGAAAACATTTGGCTTCAGCCATCATGTTGAGGCCATGCTGAAGAATGACATAATTTATCAGTGCAGCTTTGGTAGACAGTGATCTGATACAAACCAAAATTGAGGGTCTGGACTTCATCAGGTGCTCTGTGGGACACTTCACCACCCCCAGTTGTAAGGGTGATGATCAGATTTTTGATATTCACATGTTTAAGGAAGATAATTAATTTAGTAATCGGCATTTGAAGGAGACAGTCTCAATGTTGTAGACCGGACCATCGTTCTGGCAGTCTGCACTGTGAAGGTTTCCCTTGCTGGACATGAACTAGGATACTAGACTCCGAATCAGCCCTACCTGTAAACCTACCTCTAATCACCTGTGGCCTGCTGAGCAACAAGGTGACCCATGACCTACGCATCGTCCTATATTCCCACTCTCGATTGCATGAAGGCTGTCTTCTTTCAGCAGGTTGGAACAGCTCCAGAAAGAGGGCCAGTTATTGGCAAAGTAACTTTTTAAATGAACTGACTTAAACAAAACAGGAAAATAGCCCATATTTCTCAAAGTGGCAGTTTTTCATCCCAACTGAATCATAAATTTGTGTATTTCTTCAGTTGGAGGAGTTGAAGTGACCAGGCGTCTGGCAGTCCAGAGGCAGTGTTTAACACCATGTGAGGGAAACATCAAGGCCTTCAGCACTCCGTCTGTTGATCACTTGGCCAAATACATTTCTCTTTTTCCACTCTGTCTCTCTCACACCTTCCAGCAATGTGATAGTATCATTTTAATGAAAATGTATTTTTTCAGACCTCACTTTTTTTTCTAATTTCATCAAGAATCTTTTTGCATGGAGAAATAAAATTGTATGAAAGAGTATTTAATTTATGACAAATATGGATAATTGTTTTTCTTTGTCTTTTGTTTAAGTGTAGGAGGTTATGAATAACATCACCATGCTTTAGAGGATATAAATCCATGGCGGTGATGGTGATAAACTTTACTCAGGGAAAATGGACTAATAAAGCTTTCACCATCGCTGGCCTCTGGATTTCAAGCAGATTAAACCACTTCCCTTTGGCTAGTAACATTCCTGCTGCATGTGTAAGTAAACACCACAGCACACAAAGGTACACACATACACACACACACACACACACACACACACACACACACACACACACACACAATTAAGATATGATATAATTAGGACTAATCATCTCCAGAGCTCGGATAAAGTAGACAATGTGAGCCAGAATTTTTTTTTCCTTCTTGTTTTTACAGTTTGGCAAATCAACAGAAGCGGTGGGAAGTGGAGTTCCTCATTTCCAGTGTTTATTGGAAGAGGCACAGTGAATGGTGGGCAGATGGAGCACTCATCACGAATGCCATTACAAAATATTTAGAGGCCTCCGAGCCAAACTACTGCATGCTCTCTGCCATTTTTTTTACTCAGAAATGGCTCATTACAACTGGAACTTTTTCCATTATGAATGCGTGTGTGAATGGATGAATGCAAACATGTAGTGAACGGCAATTTGAGTGGTCAGAAGACAAGAAAGGCTCTATCCAAATGCAATGTTACTGGGTAATTTTAATCTGGACCAAAACGTTGATGTGAGCAAATTTGTAAACTCTGTGATACCTACACCTGAGCATGGTTAGCGCTAACTAGTCTGTCTAAGGTCAAACATTTTAGGGGACGTACAAAGCTTCACAATGTTAAGAATAAAAAGGAATATTCAGAAAATAAAATTTACTTCCATGCTTCGTGCTCTTTTTTTGTAAACATCTCCTTTTTTCATCTCTGAAGTTCATAAGCTGCTGCCCTTTTAAGTTTTTACTGTCTTTTAATGTCTATCTTAGTTTGAGCAGTTTATGTCTGTATGGGGAGTTGCACAGATTTGTACAGAGCGTGTTCCATGATGAACATAGAATGCCGTTGTACATATCCAGTAAGTCATGTAGATGTAGAAACACTGTTAGGGGTTTTTATAACCCTCCCACATCGAGTGGAAGTGTGTAGGGAGAGAGTTTAAGGTGTGGTTTGAGAAAGTCCCCCTGTTAGTGCTCCTCCTCCTCATACTGCCTTGTTTTTGTTTTTGCTTTTGCACGTTGTCGGCAGGTAAAGATGGGCGGAGCCATCAGACATTATGTTTTGCACCTGGGCAGGCTGCTCCCAGTTAATTTACGATAGCTTCTACTTCTATCTCTCTCACCATTGTCATCCACCCTATTGGTTTGCTTTCATCTTTGTTTCGCCTTCACAACACCACACTTACATTCCACATTGTAAACACCACTGACATACAGAATACAGAGTCCTTTATCGACTTGTTGTGTTAGTTTCAAATAAAATATTGTTTGAATTAGTTTAAATATTGTGTGGTCTCCCTCTTTGTCTTGCTCACTGAGCCTGGGCTGTGACAACTCCTGCTCAGACTGACTGTTATTAGCTATTATCAACTCACCCTTATGTCAATCAAGGGTGCATGCAACGAGATGAGTAGATGATCATAAAATAACTAACAGTTGGTACTCTTTGTCAGGTGGTTTTGGAGAGCCCATAATGTGTCTATTCAATAGCAGACAGCAATTCACAAAAAAATGATTTGATACAAAGCCTTTGACAAAGAGCACATGACACAAATAACCTATTTTTTCATTTTATAATAATCTGAATAGGTGTTGAGTATCACTTTGAACTTTTTTACTGTGTTCAACATGTGTATTACCTCTTCGTTTAGCCAGCCCTCCTGCCCATAGTCCAACCCCGAATGCTCGGGGATGTGACACTGGATGAAGTGCACATTATGCCTTAGGTCCCTGTGTGTGTGTAGGTGTGTCTTTGTGTGTGCGTGTGTGTGTGTCTGTGGCATTTTTTTGGCCTCAGAGGCCCATGCTCTGCATCCTGCCGGGCTTCATGCATCATTGTGAGAGGTTGGCCATCGGGTGATGAAGCGTCCAGTCACCCCCTCCTGGGGCCCTGCCTGAGTCCCTCCCCTCATCCAAATGACGCGCGCACACACACACACACACACACACACACACACACACACACACACACACACACACACAGTTGGACTTGAAGGATTGTCCAACAAGCAGTGGGGTGGTGGAGAGAAACATTACTGTTTAAGGTGTGTCCATTGGAATGCACAAACAAACTACAAGCTCATCAAAGCTTGTGATGAACTATCAAAGTCACAGCATAAAACTTAACTGGACAGAATGCAAAGGAAAACTTCATCTGCAAAAGGCATCAAACAAACGTGAAATATCAGAACAACACAATTTTCAAAGTGGTTAACCTCAGTTGTTACCATTTAACTTACATACATATTGTTATATCACCTGCACACTTCTAAATATATTGACTTGTAATGACAATATACTCTGGTGGGATTGCACAAACTGTTTAGACAACGTATCTATATCTACTGACAGCATGTTTAGGATTCCCCAGTAGTTTTATTCATAGAATGGAATGAGCTTTGATTGATTCATTAGTCCTTTATCAGGTGTATTCACAGATTTTAGAAATATTGCCAAACTGCTAATCTGTTCATCTCAGCGTATTCTGCAAAGATAAAAGATGGAGGTGGGTGCAAACAATAAAGGAAAAACTTGAATAAATGAAATTAATTATGTGAGTCATAGTCTGTATTATTCAAAGTCACCTGATCTTAACCCAACCATCTAAGGGAGATTTCAGAGGCTCTCCAAATGCCACCTGGTGACCCTGACTCACTATTACCGCTCAATTTAACTAGCATTGATAACGTTGTGCATGCCTACAATGCCAGCAGTCAGAACTTACCAGCCACGAGAAGCCACTGACCGGCTCTTCCAGTCTCTGTTGAGGCATGGAGGCTGGGGGAGGTATGCAGCCAAAACATAAAACCTGTAGGACGGATAGTTGCTTTGTGAACAGCAACTCAACAAAATTGAAAGGAATGGCCTGCCTGATCTTACCCTGAGGGGTGTTTTGTTATTGGATTTATGTACTACTCATGGATTGGCCAGGGGGCTCAGTAGTAGAGTGGGTCGTCCTTCAATCAGAGAATCGTTGGTTCGATCAGAGGATTAGCGGTTCGATCCCCAGCTCCATGTCGATGTGTCTAGGATAACAGGTATGGGTGGTTAGATAGTCCTTATAGGCAGGTGGCATTCAAGGTACCTTGCATGGCAGTATGAATGGGCGTGGTAGTGTATGAATGGGTTCTGTACTACTCATGGAATGGCCCTCGGTAAAAAAGCTTTTGATTGACCAGTCAAACTTCGTTCCAACTCACCTATGGTCGTGACCTTTGGTTAGTGACCAAAAGAATGGAATTGTGGGTACAAACGGCCAAAATTAGATCCTGGCTGGGCTCAATCTTAGAGATAAGGTGAGGAGCTCAGACATCTGGAGGGAGCTTGGATTAGAGCCGCTGCTTCTATGTGTTGAAAGGGGTCAGCTGAGGTGGTTCGGGCATCTGATCAGGATGTCACCTGTACATCACCCTTTAGAGGTTTTCAAAGAAGTCAAAATTTCAGTGCTGTGTATTCACAGATCCCTCATCTGCTGCCCTTCCCTTTCAATGAAATGCTACTCAGTACACTCAGTACACTCACAGCTTTCCACACATTCATTTGTGGGTATATGACTATGGTGAATTGAACTCAATCACCTTTCCACTAGCATGTATCAATGCCCACAACAGGAAAGTCTCTAAGAATAACACAACCGTCAGTATACTCTTCATTCTGACCAACACTTTTACACAAATGACTCAGTGTTTAACCTGTAGAAACCAGGCCATACTACAGGTCATCTAACCATATCTGAAGGTTACAATGTGTACACTTGTTCTGAATGGCAACACTTGAAGTCAAGGCAAACAGCCTGTCATCATAGCTTTCCCCCTGGCTGCATCTCACTGCCTTCAATCTCTCTCCAAGAATGCTTTGTCTTTTGTCTTCGAAGTTTTGATGTGATGAATCTTACAAATGCTGACAAAGACTGACACTTTTGGGCAATCTGTCCTCAGAAGCAGTTATGATTTTGCAATCCACTGAAAACACAAAAAATAACGGAAGTAGTTTAAAGAGAGCTTGAGAGTTAAGTTGAAACCCTACCTCCATTCACATCTCTGGTCTTCATGCTGTTAGGCAATCATAGAAGCCCTTTGTTTGAAGCATACTGAGGCTTTTTGGAGGATATAAAGAACATTACAGCCTTTAAGGACCACCAGCGAGGCTTTGGTATTTTATTCATTCCATATGTTGCACACCTTTGAATCAGATTTGAAGCAAAAATCTGGTTGACCGAAGCACAAAGGAAAATCAATCCATCCATCCAAAGCCATGAGATCCATACCTTTGCAATTGCATCCAGGTCCACCTGAAAATCTCCAGATGTTCCCAGGCATGGTGGTAGATATAGCCCTTCCAACTACTCCTCTCAATTATAATGAGAAAAGTATCGTCACTCATGTGTATCATGTGCTTCCCTCTAGGTCCGCTTCCAGTCGGACAGGTCCTCCTGTCCGACCTGTTCCAAACTATTCTCTCTATTGTGCGAACTGAACCCTATTTATCATCAGTGGGTCACTATCCCGACCTTGAATTTTGAAGGTATATTGTCTAATCTGCCAATGGGGAAATAACAAAAAATTTAAATTGTACAAAAAACAGAAATGAAGAGCTGTGGCAATGAAAACCGTGCTTGTAGATACCAATACAATTTAAACAGAATGACTGCAATTTGTCCATCTTACTGCCAGCTTACTGACAGGCCTGCATCTTTTTGTCGTGCATCCCAGATATCAGATCAGCCGCTGGGGGAGGAGAGGAGAGGGCTGCTTGGTGGTGGCCAGGGATCATTTTTTTTGTGGGATGACCGGGAGGGGTGGAGGGAGGACGGCTGACATTTTGTCATCTGCTTAACGCTGAGGTCCCTTTGGGGGGCTAATGAGTGCCATCATTTTTAGTGATCAATAAATCATGCCTTATTGATTTCTCCTTTTTCCCCCCTCTAAGCTGGCTTCTGTTCTCTGAAAGTCAGAGAACAGGAGGGGAGGGAAGAAAGAGACAGAGGGAGGAAGGGAGGGAGGCATAGAGGGAGAGACAGGTGAGGAGAGTTAGGGAGGAAAGGTTGAGAGGATGCAAGTGTAAAGGAGGGATGGTTCGCAGCATACAGTCCCTAGAGTGAGTTGATCTCCGATGCCGAGGGACACTGACAAAATGGTTGTATTTGACAAAGCTGGGACTCAGTTTGGTTTGGTTGGTTTACACTGAATGTATATGCAAATGTGCTGACAATATTTTCCTTTTGTTGGTCGCAAAAGGAAAATATTCAGTAGTCAAAACATGGACATTCCTACTATTATTTTTAGGCAACTCAAGAGACTGTGGTCTTTGAAATGGTCAACCTGATTCCAACAGGAGACTGACTGACTTTTACCAAGAGCTTGAGTATTTGTGACCAGTAACATTTTCCTGCGCATAATGATTTGATTGTTGTCAAAAATGAAAGTGAGCTATATTTCTAAGATCTTTGCACAAGTGGCTTATAGGGCAGCTATCCATACTACAGATAATGGCTCTCCACTTTATGTTACAATGTCACAGTGTGAGGAAGCCTGACCGGAGTGGCTTGGAAAGTGGTGGGAGGCAGACACAAAAAACTTTGTCCAGAAAACAAAAGGTGTTCATTTACAGTTCTTGTCAAAATTTCAACCTCAATGACACTGAAGTGGTTTATCATTATGGCTGTCTTCGTGTGCATATTGTAACATAATTGCAATTTTCAAAGTCCTTTTCAGAGTAGCTCCACATGTAGAGAAAATGTTAATTTATTAAATGACTGCTGGTACAACTTAAGCATTTTAGCTTAAAATGCATCCACCCATTAGCTACACCCACTCAACTATTAGAGGGCTGTGGGAGGCTGGAGCCAATCCCTGCAGACATTGGGCGAGAGGCGGGATACACCCTCTGGACAGGTCACAACATTCACAGCTATGAGAATGTTAGTCCTCATTATTTTAACTTGCATGTCTTTGGACTGTTGCAGGAAACCCGAACACCTGTAGAAAACACAGAGGCATAAGGAGAACATGCACATCCACATGGATGGATGGATGGATGGATCATACACAGTCATAGTTGCATTACTTGCTCTTAAAGGAGCATGAAGACATTAGCAATGGCCCTCTAGTAAGGCTCAAGTGCCATGTTAGCAAGATGTTGTCAACAAATTAGAATGTATCAGATGGATAGATTATTGAGAAGGAAACAAGATAAACAGGTGATGCTTATCAATGAAACCTAATGTCTAGAAAACATGCTTCAGTGCAGCAGGAAATTATGTTGTCATGGGCAAAGTTTAACTTGCACCATAAGATAATAATTATAATCAAATAACATCCAATGTGGCTTTTTTGTTGTTGCTAATTTACCACTTATTAATGGTTGATAAAAACCATATTTGGTTTACAGGGAGATGGGTGTCATTTCGTTTTTCTTCCTCCAAAGCAGGCATGACAGAAAAAGTTCTAGAGCAACAGGATTCAAGTTTTTTCAGGCCTAAAGCCCTTTAATGGCTAGATTAAAGGGCATATCTTAATTATGTTCTTTTCAGATATCATTACCATCAATACATTATCATAATCAGAGTATAGTCTAAGTTATTCACTTTAATGATGATTGAATTACTGCATGTTTGCATGTAAAAAACGCCAATGATCATTTCACCCAAAGATCATAAAACCTGATGCTCAGGATTCAAAAAGAAAAGTGGAAGACATTTCAAAGTAAAGCAGAGTTTGAAAGTTATCCACCCCGCAGACATGTAGGTCTGTCTTCATTGTCCTCAGATAGCACTACAGTTACCAAATTATGCAAGGGCTTTTAAGAGATGTTGCAGATATTCATCTCAGTAGGTGCTGTGGAGTTTTGTTTTCAGCTAAACCTTTGACTATGAGAAAGTGGGATGCTACACAGTTACTTCTCTATCACAGCTATTTTAGTGAACATTAAACATCCAGTACCACCACATATGAAAGGCAAGGTTTTGACATGGGAAACCTTTTAAATCAAATCTATTCAAATTCACAAACTGTGGACATCCCATTGGAATAAAATGTCGCACCAAATAAAACTAAAACATTATATGAACATGTATCCATACATGTTCACCAGTAGGGCAGGATGAAGCAGTAATCAAGTCTTTCCCCAACAGCTTCAAGACTTATTTTGAATGGACTAGAGCTCATAGGGACCAGTCTAATGACTGGAGGAGAGATTTCAGCCTCACGGAGCCTCTTAGTGGTAATGGGGCCATAACTAGCAGTAAAATACTACTGTGTTACCATAGGAAATTAACTATGAATGCCAAGGGAGCACATTGACCCGGGCCCCCATCAGTGGCCCTGAAATCAGCTGCAAATTGATTGTTTTTTATAGAACGTCAAAGAGGAGGGGTGTATTAGCTTTGAAAAATTGGAACATTGTAGCTGTTCCTATCATAGACAAATTCCTGCTGCTGGATGAAGATCTCTGATCAACCTCAGCAGCAGGAATACAGACAATGTCATGATTTAAATGTGAGAGTAGATTATAATGCATCTCAAATAATTCACTGAAAGCATATCAGTAATGTCTATGGATACAACAGTCGAATGGAAATGTTTAATTGTTAAAGTAATTTACCTTTCTGACATAGTTTTGATACTTGGTGAGGAAAAGAAAGGTAAAACAAGCAATTCAAAGTGCTTTACATGAGACATAAGGCCATTAAAGCCAGATACAATCCTTTGTCTTTTTTGTCTCTTCCAAATAAGTTTGGCCTACAATCTGTCTGTAGTAGCTTACACAACCCTACACAGACACACACTTACACAGAGCAGATGAATGCATGAATCGTCAATTGTCTCACAATGCTGCAAAGTAATCTAAGAAGAAAAGCACTGAAGAACATTGAGTGAAATGCCAATAAAAGTCAAAATCATAACTAAATGCATACATAAATAGCTATTTAATTTAAGATGAACTGCAATCAATGTAGAATAGATCAATAAGTGAGGGAAAAACACCTGTTCAGTAAAATAAGCTGCTACCTGTGCTTTGTTTGCATATTGTAACACTGTGGCATGTGACTCGTTCTATGACTCTGAGGCCGCCTCCGCCTGCAGATGATGATTTGGAACAGGACCAGAATACATTGTCGTTTACAGCCATATGCTTTGTTTAACCTGCTGCACAAGTGAATGCAAGGCTGAATGGATATCAATTAATAACTAATATTTCAGCTGCTTTGCTTGGATACAGACAGTAGAATTTTTATAATGGAGTTCTTCAACTTTTAATTGGTTGTGAAAATAATATGCCATTCTTCCTGGCACACATTTCTGTTATAGTGGCAGCACATCACAAATGCATGCTTTGCCAATTAAAAACTTTATTTGTGGTAGAGAATTTTACTTAAGGTATGCCACCCAGAAAGAAACCATATATCGCATTACCTTAATTTATGTTATGCTTCAATAGATTTTAACACCCTCACTTGACTCAAAACTAATCTGTCCACCATTTTTATCCAGTAAAGCTGCTGATTACTAAACAACTGTTACATACCCTATTCTGTATACAATCTAATCAAGCAAGAGAAAGACCAGTATACTACTGTAATAATATCTACATAATGCATATTAATACCAGTTTAAAATAAAAAAACAATGACATACTATCATAATATTGAAGAAATTTCTACATGCGTCTAATGATCCCATCAATGTGTTAGCTCAGTTTTGGCTTAGCAGTTTAGAGTTTAAGCTGCTTTAATCATTTGAGTGGCCAATTGGGGGCAGCAGGAAGTCGTATGCAAAACATATTTTTTCTTTGTAAAGTTGTCATGACAAATATGTCAACAAACAGTTGCCTATTTACACATCTAGCAGAGACAGAACTGGATTAAATACAAACAAACTTGACAAACAATCATATGACCTAAAGTATAGAAATTTGGTCACATGATGACATCCGCTGACAGTGAACACCGGACCAAAACAACTGTAAGCATCCACTAGGTGGGGTCAAAGGTCATGGACCAAGAGTCAGTGGACGACTGGAGAAAGACCATAAGGGACATTCACATCTGACACCAGAGACCTTCTAATGGAGATAAGGGTTACCATCTCCCCACAAAGATGAGCACCTGTGACGGGCAACTGTGGCTCAGTGTTAGAGCGGGTCGTCCTTCAATCGGAGGAGGATCGGCAGTTTGAGCCCCGGCTCCATGTCGATGTGTCCGTGGGTAAGCCCGTAGGCGGTGCCTGCATCGTATGAATAGTATGGTTCGATAGTCCTGATGGGAAGGTGGCCCCTTGCATGGTAGCCCATGTCAATGGGTGTGAATGGCATGCGGTGTGAAAGCGTTTGGGGGCTTGAGTTCCATACTTAGGTCACCTACACCTGCTAAATGCTCTGACAAAGACCATGAGATGTGGTTGAAAGCACTGAAAGTTAATACGTTGACCTTTGAGCTGAGATTCTCTTCACCATATATTCACCATATAATATAACAACACAAGGTCCACTTAGTAGCTTTTTCCAGAGCTCTCACAGGCATCTCATGGTCTTCATCAGCAGATGGAGTTTGCTCTTGAGTGATGAAGTTGTCATGCCATTATGTATAGATGGCTTGGTTTTGTTGTACAGCTGTGTACCTAAATCCGTTCAACATCCGCAACTCTGTAAATGTCAGCTCTCCACCCAATGACAAATCACATTTCCCTGTCAACCGTCACGCCACCCTCTGTTCTGGGTTGTACCAACATTAGTTCACACGGGTTGGGATCTTCTGTTTTAATTACGTTAAGGCAGGAGGGGGAAAAAAATGACATTAAGCTACATCTAATTAACAGCATGTGCATTAGTGGTAGGCCACCATCAAATCTGTATCTAAATTAATTAGGTTTTGATTTAAGATATTAAATTCAAATTAATCATTGGGAAATGGAAATGATCCTTGACGTTGCTCCAGCTGCGAGACCGGCTCTCCCATGTCTTACCACTTTACGGGTGTTCTGGGGGTGGGCGGGGGACCTGGTCCCAAAAGTTAGAAGTGGAATGTTTTGGTCGTAGTGAAGATGTTGGTGTCTGATGTTAGTTATAGGTCCAGCTTTGTGTCTCTGTTATTATGTTCCTTGTGTCTGTTGGCTACAGAAAACAAAGCGACATGAGGAGATGTAGATGGAAGTGAAAGAGGGCGAACTACGAGTTCGCCAGCTGAAAAGAGTTGGTGAAATTGCAGATTTCTGCACTTTCATCTTTCCTTTTGATACTTAACTTCTCTAAATCATACTTAGAAGAATGGTTGTATCCGATGCTCTGAAGTCGTTTCTATGAGCTTCTCCTGTTGTTTTTTCATTATTATCAGCTAATAAGCACTTGCCGATATCTATCTTAACTTGTCAAAACAATGAAATAGTATGAACAACATCAGAAAAGCCAGTGATTACATGGTTTGTTTTTCCTGGCCATAAACACTCCATCTTTCTAACTGCTGCCTAGCTGCTTTCAGAGCCGCTCATGCTGCAGACAGTCAGTCAAAACAGAGAACATGACCACAAACCCATCATCTGAGCTACTCACAGTGTAAACAAGGCACCAGTGATGTAAAGTAACCACATGCATCTACATGTACTCGATTACTGTACAAGTTGGTAAATAACACAATTATTTCAAATTTAATATTTAAATGCTATGCTAAATACTTAATATATTGTACATGTTTCACTACTACATGTATTTCACTGTTGTAATTATACTTGTTTTGCAGATTAAATGGTAACACCATGCAATTTATTCATAATTATTAGCACCTTTCAGGACTGATTCACAAACTGGGGTATTAGAGTTTGAAAGCCATTCAGGAATTTACCAGGCAATAAGAATTGAATGCAATAAACTGATTCATTATTATCATTATAATAATAATTATTATAAATACATTTCCTTTATCATAGCATGTACTAGTATTTGAGAAAAAAAATGTAATGCAAGGCTTTTACTTGTACTGGATTTTTTTGACATACTTCTTCCAGCGCTGTACAACCCTCCACTTATAATGTATCCCTCTGCATTATGAAGCGAAATGTAAAGGGTTCTCTCCCTCACCGCAGATGAATGATGAGGGTTAAAGTTGGAATTGTTATCATATCAACAGCTTTCTTGAATTATCGTGTCGTGTTGGTGTTGTCCCACTTGTGGCCCTTCTTTGGGGACGATCAGACGGATGCACTGTGGTTTCATAGATGTAGACAGGAGGGATGGATGCTAAATAAGTCTCACTTTCTCCACCTCATCTCTAACTGGCTGCAGGTCCCTGTGCGATGATTAGTTGCATCCCGAGGGGAAGATGAGTTAGCAGAAGCAAACTCTCTCTAATGAGCTTAGCTCTGCCCCTTTCTACCGTCCCCCCTGCATCCCCCTCGTCCAATCCCCGTCCCCCCTTCCCTCTGAGGACACTCAGGGGTGGTGGTGTGGTCCCGGGAGGGGGTCCGCAGCACACCTGTTCTCCTATCCCCCCCCAACAAACCCACCCCCCCAAACCTTCTGTAATCATTGCATTTCTGCACTCCCTCGTCGATGAAGGGGGTATTCCTCCTCTCCCTGCTGGGACCACAGCCATTGTCTGTTTTTCTTTCTTCTTCTTCTTCTCCCTCTGCTCCTCCTCTCCAGTTGTCTTATATTTTATCATAATCACTCCCTTCTTGCCATACTCTGCCTCTCTTTGATCCTTGTGTATAGAAATTTGCTGATACTGTTTAATCATTTATTGAGTGTATGTTGCTTAATAATTACAAACGCAGGTAAAAATATTTATATATATATATATATATATATATATATATATATATATATAGTATGCTGGCAGGCTGCAGGAGTGACAAAAGGCCACCTGGCTCAAACCCGCCCTTCCCCTCCTGTTCCCAAGACAACACTTCCCTCCCGTTAATTAGGGCAAATTTTTGTTTACATAATAAACTTCAGGGTCGCTGACGACAAACGGCATCTTGGGACACGGGGAGAGGAGGTGCTGTGGGGAGGGGGGTATTGGCAGATGGGTGTAAGTGTGTGCGTGTGTGTGTGTGTGCAATAGTAACTCATGGCTGAACAAAATATCCTACCTGCTGCCTTACTGCATCAAATTCCCAGAAGCCATTGGGAGGACACGTGTTTTGGCGTGGGCTGGGAGATAGGGAGGCCTGATGGGGGTAAGTGGAGCTTGTCCTTCCACCCTTGGGGCAGGAACATGGCTCAAGACCAAAGTTAAGGCCTGTCTAATTAGTCCGGTGACGGCTCTGATAACAAATAAACATAGAGGAGGTCTGTGGAGCTCTCCTGGGAGGTGATGCAGGAGCACATCTATTGGTAAATGGCTTCTGGTGTCCACTGAGTCCTCTAATAGGGCCGCGAGACAGAGAGGCACCAGAGGAGAACCTCCAGGCCACACCTAGGGGTTCATCATCCAATCCATCTGTTCATTTCACCCTCTTTTTCTTCATAAATGAATCAAATAAATAACACTTCAAATAATAAATGTACAGTTCATTTAAAATCATGGCATTTACGTACTGCCACAACATGTATCGTTCACTTTAGATATACAGATGTGTAAAAAAGTGACCAACAGCTCCGAGTTGACCTTTTAACTCAATAAAAGTATATTGAATAATAAAAAAACAGCACCAGGCCAAATGACGACAGTGTGTGTAATGTGAAGTGGGTCACACACACTGAAAAACTCCCAAAGAATTATTACAGACTATGCAGCTTTTTCTTACCTTTTTGTTTTGGATATACAACCAACAATTGTTCTGTTTGGTTCACTCTCACCACTCTCATCAACATCGTTTCTAACGGAAGCAGCCAGCTGTTTTCAGCCAAGGAGCACTGATAAACCCACTGTACACAGTAGAAGGCTAGCTGGTGAACATCGTGGAGCATTTAGCAGCTTGAGAGACGGCGATCCTTTTTCAACAGAGCTTATGGAGGAAAAAAATACATGAAAAGTTAATAGTGGACTTATATCAGGTCCCTACAAAGCAGAATGTGCATATAAGCCACTGTTAACACAGTCACCATTACTGCATAGGTGATAGTATGTCAATGTATTTGTATATTGTTTTGGTATTGTGCTTTGTTAAGCCATAATCAATCATGACTATTTTTAGTTGATATGGGAGCTGCAGTAGCTGTTGCTAAGAGGATCTAGTTTAATGATTTTCACAATGATTGACAAAATATGCTTATTTAACAGTTCATTATTTCTGTAAGTTGACTTACAACAACCTGTGAAGCTCATCCAGGCTTGTCGCCATTTTTGTGGCCATGTTCTTGTCACTTTGTTTCATGGATGTAGGCATCTAGCTGGCAAGCGACAGTGTGCAGAGAGATGGTCTTCCTGTTAGCAGTCACCATACATACTCAGCCTTGTATGAAAGATGTGGCAGGTGATTATGAGGTCTTGAAACAGGCTACGATCTACAGTTTACCTAGATTCCCTTGTTTGGAGGTAAAACCGAATGTCAGTTCACCCATAGTTTGGTAATAAACCCCCTTTGGGAGCGCAATTGGGTGATGTGAGTTTGGTCTGTAAACTGTGATGGATGATGACAAAGGACTGCAATAATTTTACTGTTCACCTTTTTTTTCTTTTTTTCATGTATAACCAGGGTATTTGTTTAAGACCTGCATGATCTGCTCGTTTCTTTTCCTATACACTTCCTTTTACTGGTGGTGTTCCATCCCCATATCTTATTAATAAACTAGATGAGTCAAATATTATCACGACTAATAATGATGAGAGATATTACAGCCTGAACCGATAAAGTGAGACCCAAGTTGGAAGTAAACTGGAACTATCCTTCAATCCTTTTTGTAAGCTACCGCTGAAGTTCATATTGTGTTAGTTAACAGTGCTTTATTTCTGTAAATCGACTGTTGATATTGTTACTATTAGTAATATGTTTGGCCTCTAAAATGTAAAAAGGCAGAACTTTTATTTTCATAATATCTTATTGACTGTCTAAATGAGTAAAGAACAGCAAAGTTGGTAATGGAGAAAAAGAAGGAAAGTTATAGTAAAGCCCTGCCATGATAAGTGACCAGTGAGAACTGATGTCTGCTGGCCTCAGCCAGCTGCTGGACTGCGTGTGATCGAGGTGGTCGGCAAGCATCACATCTTATAAAAGGGCAAGTGCTTGCCAGTTAGACGTCCATCAAGGCTGCACCCCAGTGGGCCAGCGTGGGGCCATAATCCCTGGAAGTGCCCCTATGGTTCTTGCCCTACCTCCCTTATCCCCTCCATCCTTCCCTCTACACCTCCCTTCCCTCCATGCTGTTGTTTTCCTCCTCTTCTCCCCTGGCAGGTGGTGTTTGGACCACGCAGCGTGACCTGGCTGCCAGGGGAGGGATCCAGGGAGGGGCTCCGGGGCCACAGGTGAGGTCTGAGCTCAATCTACCCCCCTCCATCCTGCCTCTCCCTCCACCTCCCCTGGGTGCCAACTTCACCAACCCTCCTCCTCCCCATGCCCAGCAGGCCAATCAAGCCATATCTGTGTGCCATGCAACCTGGGGACCAGGGGGACAGAGGAAGGGAGGAGGGTAATAGCGGAGCAGGCAGGCCAAGGCCCCATGTGGACCTCCTGTCCCTCTGAAACCCTCCCAGGATCTGTGTCGCCATCGCCACCGCGTTTAATTACCTCACTCATCTTCATTAATTCATGGGGCTTCTTTATGCCCTGCAGGCCGGAGATAGATGGAAAGGGAGGAAGGGAGGGATGTAGACGGAGGTGGATTGAGAGACACCAATCCACTCAACAACAACAACAACAACAAAGCGGCAGCAGGCGCAACAAAAACAACAACCTCAGCAGCTGGAACTCAGTGCTGGAAGCGGCAGCTCGGTGACCTTGGCGTCCCTCAGGGCGTTCGTCTAGGACCTCCAGTGCAGGAGGCTTTTTGCCAGTTGAGGGCCGCAGGGCTCCAGGGTCAGTTTGGCCATGCTAGGCCCTCTCAGCCCTGGAGACAGTGGAAAACAAATCCCCGCTGTCTGGCCAGAAAGCACCTCTGAGATTGAACAGTAAATAGGCTCTATTGATTTGAGGCACTAAGGGCTGTTCCCTGGACAAAGTGACCATAATGACATCAGAGATTAGATGCTCAGATGCTGCTCACAAGAGACTGGAATCAGAGCACTGGGTAATAAATGCCTCTTTAGTGGACCAAGGGATCAGCTTCATGTGTGTGTGTGTGTGTGTGTGTGTGTGTGTGTGTGTGTGTGTGTGCTCGTGTGTGTGTTTAAGTGAGGCTGAAGAAATGTCCAGTCAAAGTATCACTAAACAATCCAAATCTATTCTACTGTCCAAGCAATGCACTGCTTAGTTAGAATACTGTATTCTCCAGAGTTTTCTTTTCATTTTGTTCCACCCATGTCCTGAAAAGTCAATAAATATCTGAATTTAAAGCCTTATTATTGAATTGACAGCAGCTATAACAGATGCTCTTTTTTTGCTTTTTAATAACAGATTTATTTGTACAGCAAAGCTTTTTTTAATTCAATACAGAAGTAACAGAGCAAAATAAAGGCCTTTTCTGTTAGTATCTGAGTTAAACTTTTAACACTTTCTTGCAGTCACGAGTATCCATTTTATTGTATTTTTTTTAAATACTGACCAATCACAGTAGAGAAAAGCAGTCTACACCTGGCTGATATCAATGTACATTGTATCAAAAAGTTAAAATTTTTCCACATACTTTTGTGCCCTTTAAAGAAGAGTGTGAACATACCCTTCCTTAATAAACACAGTAGGCTACATGTTCATTAATACACAATTTTATGAAGTAAAAAAACAACAACATGTTCACCAGAAAAATCTAAAAACGTACACGTTGGCTGGCTTGGGCCCCTCTGTGTGGAGTTTGCATGTTCTCCCCGTCAGTGTGACTTTAATTTTTTTGCTAGCTTCCTTAAAGTCATGAATGTTTGGTGAATTGTTAACTCTAAATTGCCCATGTATGTGCATGAGTGTCAGTTTCTTGGTTTTGCAGTAAATTTGATTTCGTAGTCAAAGCAGTCTTAAATTTATTGCAAAATTTAGATAAATCCCGCTTTGTGTGTTTGGCCAAATAGCGGCACTGCCATTACTGTGGCGACAAGTTTGGTGACAAAGTGTCTGCTGCTGGGTAGTGGGATTGTTGACAATGGACACTGACCCCCAGTTAGTGAAGGTACCTTGTATGGATCGCGATGGGCTGCCATTTTCAACAGCTGCAGTTAGAGCAACTAACGAAATTGTGCAACAATCCAACGATGTATGCATGAGATACTACGGGAGAGACAATGGATTGTAGTTGATTGGTAGAGTACAGTCAGTTAGTAAAGCTGGATTGTAGTTGATTGGTAGAGTACAGTCAGTTAGTAAAGCTGGATTGTAGTTGATTGGTAGAGTACAGTCAGTTAGTAAAGCAGGATGGATGTTTCTGGGGAGGCGGGGGCTCAAGCATCATCTCCGACTCTATGCGAGGCTGTTTTGGGCTTTGTTCCTCCATCTGAGCTCCGGGATGGCTGGGGTCGGGCCCCAGCAGCTAACACTGACACCCAGGCCCCACAGAGCAGAAAGTTAATACTGCGACAGATGTGTCGCCTCCATGCTGCCTCCCGGCCATGCAGAACCCACCCCCCCCCCATACCCCACATCCACCCCCTCCTCCTACTCCGTCCTTGACAGCCTCCTCCTGCCTGCCCACTTCTCCCTCTTCCTCACGTTTGATTTGTGTCTCTGTCAGTGATGAAGCGGTACGGAGTGTAGGAATAGAAACAAATAATAAAGAAGGGTAAAATGACGCCTTGTGATCAGTCAAAGAACTCCCAAAAGCCGTGACAACTCAATATGTATAAACATCAACACATCAAATCTCTATGAGGACTAAACAAACTCAGTGATCTGATGAAGGCCACAATATGTTGCTGAAAATGGAACATTTTGTAAGTACAAATATATTTGAACTGTTTAGGAAATTGATGACGTGACCATCTTTGGAAATAGTGTAAAGTGAATCAGGTCAATTTTAAAGAATAAAGGTGGTGGAATTTTATATTTGTCTTCAACATACCAAGACTTTAATTATTAAGTCAATCCCACAGTTGCCGTCCTGCTACAGTAGAGCACCAAATGTATATTAATCTATATTAGTCATTATACTCTTGAGCATCTTGACTTTGACAGATTAATCTTCCACTGAGTAGCTTTGTTCTGAATATTTTAGCCTTCTGGAAGTCTACTGACAAAGAGTGTGGTGGATGCATCAAACAAACAAAGGACATTCACGCAGGAGAACGCTGTTCATGTGAAACCATGCAGTCTATCGTTTTGTATTGTTAGTGACGTGAATAACGTGAGTTGTTAGGCATTCAGTAGTCACATGAATCATTAGACAAGAATATGTTGCCTGTTATGTAATATTTGCAAGTAACTTGATTAACAAGATGATTTAAAAATGTGCCCAGCCTAAAAAAAAATTAATATACATGTAACATGACCTCTGATCCTGTCCTCCTTGTACAGTAAAACAGCAGGAGTGGTTTATAGGTTCCTCAATTGTCTTCTTCCTTCATGACTTAGACATTCCGTTAGACGATAAGGCTGGTGTAACTCAGTATTTTTCGTGTGTGTATATACCTTATTCCTCCGTGCTATAGAGCATAGAGAATTAAAAAATCCAAATTTAAAATAGTAAAATTAAGTAAATCATTTAGCCTATTTTCTTTACAATATCCCCTTCTTCCTGTTAAATGTTCTTCCTGTTACATACAGGAAGACTTTGTCCTGTTTGTCCCTCAGGCACAGTGATGAAGTTACCACCTGGCTAAAGTGGTCCTCAGCTCCCCTCTCCTCTTCCACTCCGACATTTTCTCCAACATCGATCACAATCTCAGTTTTCTTCTACTCCTCCTTCGTCTCCGCTTTTACTTACACCCACCTCCCCCCCCCGACTCAGTCACTCACTCCCTCTCTCTTCCTCCAGTTTTCCACTGCCTCGCTCGTCCTCTCTTCCGTGGCGGTGGCTCGGCAGGACACTGATGTGCGATGAGCTTTTCTAAAAGGTCCCAGGAGTTCAGCGCCGGTGCTGAGCCTCCTCTCGCTTTCTCCACTCGCCCTCCTCTGTTTCCACTTCCACAACTACTCTCACTCGCCTTCTCTCTCTCTTTGTCTCTCCCCTGCAAACCCCCTCCCTCCACATCCCCCCCCCCCCCCCCCCCCCACCTCCATTCACATCACACGAGTCTCGGAGATTGACAGCCTCCCCAAAGAGTGAGAGCTGGAACAGATGGAATATGAATGGTTCACTCGTGTATGAAAAAGGTGTCTGGGTGAAGGAAGTGGTGTAGGGGGACCCTCAATTGCGAGTTAAGTATGACTAAATCCCATTGTAACCAGCGCCCCCTCCCCAATCACACACACACACACACACACACACACACACACACACACACACGCACACACACACACACACACGCACACACACACACACACACACACACACAGACACACACTTTCACTGCAACAAAAAAAAGGAAATGAGTCTTTAAAGAGACAGTGACTAATAATGGCCTTGTTTCTATGACTTTCAAATAGAATAATAATTAAAAAAAACATTTATCAACATTATTACATTTTGCTTTCTTTTTCTACTCTAGTTCCACCCAATCTCATGGGAAGGTGTATACAAAGCACAACATTTCCTTTTACATGTTAGGCTTTTTGTGTGTTCCATTTATACACCACAGGGTTTTCACATAAACGCTAGCAGGTTATGTTTCGGCAAAAGAAACTACAGTAACAGTCGGAGTTAGGTTAAGGCAACAGGTTTAGGAAATACATCATGGTCGGATTTTAAACCACCAACGTAACTTAAAAAAAACAACACTGTAAGACACCGCTCCTGAACACTGGTCTGCTTGTTGCAGGTCCTGTTTGTTTGACTCACCCACCTCCCCTGCCATCCAACATAAGTGGTCTCTCTCACATTATATCTTACGTCTCTTGTTGAGAGCGTATCATAGTTACGTGGATGCGTAAACATTGCAGTCAGTACAGACTACATGTCGTCTAAATGAAACACAAAAAGGTGTACTTATTGCACGCAAAATGACTTTCAATTATCTTGTTGTTCATACGTCATTTGGTGAGAGTTTAGGGACAAAGCATATCATACTTTATATCCTAAATCGCTCTCTTGCTTATATTGATACATTTCACACGCAGGACATATCCGAGAATCAGTGCAGGCGCATCATGGGCCGGACAACGCACTGCGTCCCTTCAGTCTGTGTCCTGTGTGGCTCGGCTTTCTGAAGTGGAAACAACAAAGCCATGAATTCGGTCACTTGGTCTTTCCTAAAAGTCAATTATCAACCTGGCAAAGACGTAAGCTACCCCAGCTGAAACAGATTTTAGCTGTGTTTTCGGGCATCTACTCCATCTCTGTTAGAGGCACTATTCTGTATCCTTTTCATTCAATAAAGTCCTCATCAAAGACAAGACTGAATCGGCCTGCGTCTTAAATGAATGTTAATGTGACAACGGTTATCTCCTTTTGCCTCCGATACAATCCACAACCTCGCAGCTGCAGTTAACACCATGTGGCTGTGGTCTGCAGCCTCTCCACAAAGCATCTCCCCCTAAACAAATGGCCTCAGAAATATCTGGGATATGAAAACGGCGAAGGCAGAGAGGAGGGGAGAGGGAGTGCAGATTCCCATCCAGCCGTCTGTCGGCCACACAGGGCCTGTTTTTGAATTTCTGATCAAAAGTTGCAGCGGAGACCACCGCCGAATCACGGCCTCCCAAACATCTGCTGTCATATTGCTCTGAATAATTTATTTGTTGATCCAACTGAATGTATGTATCCGTCTCCCTTTTTCTCCTGAGCCCATTTGCAAGTGTGTGCATATGTGCGCGCGCTTGTATCCTTAGAAAATAAAATGCTTCAATCAACAACAACAACAACAACAACAAAATGATCTGCTGGTTTGAGGAATCGCTGCGCGACACAAATAGAGCTGGATAGAATTGTTCACACACACACACACACACACACACACACACACACTTATACACACACTGAGGCCAACTCCACTTATTCTAGCAGTGGGTGGCCATATTTCTGCAGCCGTTTACATCCAGGGCGTTCGACACAGCTGAAACACGGGGCCTTATTTCAGCTCCAGCATGGTCGCTAAGTGGCACATCTCATTAGAATGATTTAGGCAAAGTGAAAACGATATTACAATAATTTCAAAAACACTATCAGTGGTTTCATCCTCCCAAATGATCATTTAAGTCCTGCTTGTAATGGCTATGAGACTGTTAGCGGGGTTATTCATTTCAAACTGTGTTAAGCACAGCACGCGCAGCCATTAGGGCCCAGTGTCGGTATACTTATGCTTACTGAAATGAGATTGCGTGAGGAAATAGAGTTATCAAGCCGCAAAAAATCCATCGATCAGCCGCCTCTGCTGCTTCTGCGCTAAACTAAAATAACATCATTAAGACTCCAACTTTGAGATTGAGAAAGTTAGGTGAGACGTTAGCGTGACGGTGCAGGGATTCCACCTGAGGTTTCCTTCACACACACACACATATACACAGAAACGAGCTAATATTGTGTGTGAGTGAGCTAATTGGTTAAAACCCCTTTGTGGCTTGCTTCTTGTTAGCCCCCCCCCCCCCCCCTTGACTTTCTCTACTGGCTGCTGTAGTACACCGCTGCTGTCAACAGCGTTTGCTAAGGCGTTAACAAACTTTTACCCCCTCCCCAATCTCACCACCCCTCTACTCCCGAGGGCTTTGAAGGGGGGTTGACAGCCACACTTTCTGATAACAAACGCCCCGACGCTTAATGTGATTGATAGGGCTCAGTTCTTCTCGCACTCTGCTCCATTTATCTTGAGTAGCCAGAGTTGGGCATCAGAGAATGTGTGTGTATGTGTGTGTATGTGTGTGTGTGTGTGTGTGTGTGTGTGTGTGTGTGTGTGTGTGTGTGTGTGTGTGTGTGTGAGAGAGAAGAAATGTAGGGGGGTGGGGAGGGGGGCATCTGTATGTCCCCTGGCATCTATTTGCTTTTAACCGCTAAGTCATTACGACCTAATACATGTAGATTGTGATGGGGAAAGGGGGAGGGAATGTGGAATGGGTGGAGGGGAGATCAGTGGAGTGTTATGGAGGCAAGCAGATGCTCGCCTCTGGAGTTATTACATACAGAGATGATTAGTGTTGGGTGTGCGTGTCTGTGCGAGGGGGGGGGGCTCACTGAACTGATGGAAGGCCTTCAAGCTCGAAGAGACCGAGGCAAAAGGTATTTCATTTGGAGCTCATTTGCATATTTTATGAGGAGACTCGAAGCGTGGCGGTCGGGTTTGAGCTTGACGGATGACAGGAAACAGGAGTGAAGTGGGATGGGGGCGGGTGGAAGGAGCGGGGGGCAGCGAACTCTCTCACCGACCCCTGCTGCCAAGGCTCCAAAACTCCACTCATTCACGTCTTCTGAAAAGGAACAGAAACCATCAGCTGACCTTTCCCTTTCATCAGGATTTTTGGTCACGGCGCCTTTGTGCAAACTGGAACCTTCAAGAAGATCCATCCACGCAGTACTTGGGTAAATACAACACCTTTAAAATCCTTCTTTAGGGAGGGAATAAAAAGATATTCCATCCAAAGACCAGCTGCCAGAAAATCATATTCTTAATGAGCAATGCGGAGAGAGTAAACTTCTCCGTGTGCTGGAGCCCAGGAGAGTTGGACTCAGTGTGCACACATGAAGCGCGATTACATTAAGGCTCTGCAAACAAATAGATTTCCTCTGCTGCTCTCTGCCGCTCTGTCAATTGCATGAAAAAATATAAAAATATCTCTGACGGCACAAAGTCAAGCAGCAGGGATGGGGATGGTGGTGGGGAGTTTAGGCATCTCTAACAACTTCCTGTAATTGCGATTTATTGAGAAGGAAGCGGAGGGTAAAGATTTTGAAATTATAAGCTATTATGTGCCAGAGAGAGTAAGCGAGGTGGGGGGTTGGCGACATAAAATACAGCTGACAAGCCAAGGCAAATTAGCCCAGGACCATTACAAAAATCACTTAATTGCCGGCAATTCTGTCAGGTCAATTGACTCTAATTGAAAAAAAGAGAGAGAGAATAACAAAAAAGAATATTATGGCAGAGAGAAGGAAGTGCATCGAATGAGGTGAGCGTTCAGGAAACAGGCGGTGATTGGAGATCATAATGCAGCTCCTCCGCTCCTCACCCCTGCCTCTGACATGATGTAACACAATGGCAGTGTGATGTAGGGAGCTTTGATTGACATTCTTATTAATACATCTGGTGATTAACAAGTTATTATCCTCAAAAACCTGTGATAATAAAGCCAGAGGATGTGAAGAACTCATTTAACCCACCGAACCATTTCCAACTGTAGGTCTACGAGTTGTCATGTTATAACAGGTCACTATTAAAACAGCGCAAACTATATCATAGCAGTGGGGGAGTGTAACAAAGTACATTTAAATGAACAATAATGTATTCTTATTGAGCTCCCTAGCAATAAAGATAAATAAAATTAGCCCCACCTTTAATAACATGAATTACTGTATGTAGCAGCCCAGTATCATGGCAGGTCGTCAAATAGTCACAAAATATAATCTATTTGTTTTGTGTACCGGGACACAAATTGTCAATTTTGTGTGTGTCGCTCAGTACGTAAACAATGCCAATGGAAAGTCAATTAGGCTCTTATTTTGAGGTGGACACAATAATTAAATGCAACCACGTGACTACGCAACGGTCAGATTTAGTGACGTAGTATTAAATATCGAGGAAGACCGGCATTTAGGTGGACGGGAGGGTAGGTGGATGGGTCCAACAAACAAAGTACTGTCAACCAACAGTCCGGACACCGTGTCGTTATGAAGTGACGCGTTCTTGGCGGTTTTCCTAAACCTATTTTTTTGTTTATTAGCGTTACGTTGTCCTGAAAAAGAAGTCGGGGACAGAGACATGAAAGAAAAAGACAATTTGTGTCGCTCAGCAGGAAACCAATAAACTGCATTTTGTGACTATTTCAGGTACTGCAGAGAGTCTGTGTTGGATGCACACATCAAAGAGTAACTGCACACTTAAACGTGGTTTTTTAAGCCATAAACTTGATGATATGACTGTACTTTAATGTAAAAACACCAATGCAGGTGTTAAAAGTGACATTTCTTACCAAATTTGTAACAAGGTAAAAATCTACTGTTTTAAATCAATCAATAGGACCAATTCTGATAGGGACTAATCTAGGCCATGAAATAAAAGAATGTTAACGCCCTCATCAGACCCCCCTCCTCGCCTCTTCCCACAGCGTCTATCGTTTTTACTTTTTCCGTAAACCACAGTGGAACATTACAATCAAGGCACAGGTCTGTTCTCTAAACTAAAACGATGCAAAGCTGAATAAAAATAGAGTTTTTAGAATAGTGGTTCATTCAATTTCAGCTTTCTACAAATTAATTTAAAGCAGTATGTGTGTGTGTGTGTGTTTGTACTCCTTCCCAAACCACACCTGTTGGAGGGCATGAGATGTATGAGGACCTGATTGAAAGCACAGGATAGGCATCTCCTGATCAGCACAGATACAAGGTGATTAATAGCTTTACTGATTAGCCAATCACCAGCCAACACAAAGGAATAATCAGTTAATTGATCGTGGCGAAGACTTGTCTGATAGTGTTTTAGTGCTTTGTGTGTGTGTGTGTGTGTGTGTGTGTGTGTGGCCTATAGGCAGCTTCCATTTGTTTAGCAATGAGGGTATCAGTAAGATAAGATGGTCAGTGATCTGGCTTATAGTCAGTGGTAAAGTACAGGACAACAACAACAACTGTGCTGACTCACTGAATGACAAAACGTATGATTTAGTAGTAAAATAGGAAAAAAATACAATTTCAAATAATTTATTCACGACTCTCTTCCATGTAATTTACCCTACCCATAAATTCCAGTTCATTCTGAATTATGTCACTTTATGGAAGGGACAGTTAAAGGTTCTCTATTCCGAGCACTAACATAGTAAACAACTATTTGCAATATAAATATATATATATATATATATATATATATATATATATATATATATATATATATATATATATATATATATATATCTGTGCTTTGCTTACCTCACTCGTACATGTGAGCGTGCCCCATTGGCTCAGCTGCTCTGCACTGCGCTCATATGACAGTTACAGCTCATAACGCCATTGAGCATGGAAGCACGTAGCGCCCATCCTCCGTTTCCCCCTCAGTTCAATGCTGTCAGCTGTCAACACTGTTGCGGTTGTTCGCACTGTTAGCTACAAGCCATCGTCTCAGTCGCCGCCATGTTGAGAGCCGTGTGGAGGCAATAGATATGCTCTGCATTTCGTACGGAGGACATTAAGTAATATTTCCCAGGGCTTTTGAAATCCCTTTAAATGACATACTCTGTATTCAATTGTCTTAAATTGTGGATTAATTATCAGTTTCCATAATAGAAGGAAATCTTGATAGCCCACAATGCTTTGAGAGGTGACTCGCTCCCCATAGAAAATGAAATTGGCCTTCACTTTGTTTCATGTGCCCCTAATAGTAGGTCTTGACTTTAATTATTCTGAGAGGTCAAATACCATTACAACATATTTATGTTACGCATTTTGACCGTAAAGCTAGTGAACTCATATTTTTTTTTACTGTGACTGATGACATCCATGCACGTAAACAATAAAAAAACATCCAAACCCAGGTAAGTTTGCAATTCTGTCTGTAAATCACAACCTCCTATCTCTCACACACACACACACACACACACACACACACACACACACACACACACACACACACACTCACACACAAGCTGCCAATGCTTTCACTCTCAGTCACATACTCCTCCCTGACTATATTTGTGTGATGACATGCCACTGCTTCTATTGTGTGCAGAGGTGTATTCTGAGTACACACACACACACACACACACACACACACACACACACACACACACACACTGTCTTTACATATGTTTGACTGTTAAAGAGAAGCTGACGCTGTGGTGGTGGCCGCCCTCCCAGGCCTATTGTACTCCAGCAGCACCTATGGGAATCAAATATGAACAAAGGACAGCGGGCGAGAGACATACAGGCATATAGAGGAGGGAGACAGAGGGAGAGCTTCAGAGAGAAGAAGAAGACAGGGCGAGGGAGTCGCTGACACCTACACATCAAAGCGGTGGCGAGGTTCCACACACACAACAACACACTCTTTCCTTTGGTCACTTCATCATTATGTGGACTGTGAGCTGAGCAGTGAGTGACAGTGTGTGACTGTGTGTGTATGTGTGTGTGTGTGTGCGTGTGTGTATGTGTGTGTGTGTGCGTGTGTGTGTGTGTGTGTGTGTGTGTGTGTGTGTGTGTGTCTTCTTTTAACCTTAATTTACCCAGGAAAGTTGACAGAGCTCTGTGCAGTTTTCACACATTCATACTGGGAGCTGCCCAGTACAACCTGCTACTGGTGATGACTGCAGCAGGGCTGTTGGAGGTTTCAGGTCTCAGAGTTAGTTGTTGGATTAGGGGAGTTACTCATTCACTTCCCCCATAAAGCACCTGAGGATAATCCCTGGAATTTCTTCCCATTGATTTACAACAACACCTCAGATAGACACGCTCATGTGTGTATTTATGTGTGTATGTGTGTGTGTGTGTGTGTGTGTGTGTGTGTGTGTGTGTGTGTGTGTGTGGGTGGGTGGGTGTGTTGGTGTGGGTGCCCAGACTTTAAATATTGTCAGACTATTTTGCCCAAAACACATCTGAGAAGTGAAATGCAGTGAGAGTGCATTGGTGTATTGTCTGATTAAGGAAGCAGATTTCTCAGAAGTACAAGGCCCCATGAAAGTTTTAAATGAGCCCTACAATAAATGACTTCCGTTAATCAATATGTTTTTTTTATGTCTCGGGTCACTGTATTTAATGTGAAATGGATCACTTTTAGTTCAAAACACAATTTTTAGCCTTTTTTAACTCATTCTTTTCTCTTCAAGCCTAAAATCTCAGCCTGCTCTCTGCTCCACTGTTCTCATCAATTTTTTTTCCAGCTGCAACAGGCAGCTGCTTTCAGTCGAATAAAGCTCTGGAAAATCCCACGTAAACCAACGTCTAAGCACTATAAGATATAATATATATAAACGAATAAAGTTAGAGACATAGTGGAGCATTTAGCAGCTAAAGAAACATAGATTTCCACTCGGAGTTGGTGGAGAGCCAAACAGGGCTAAATAAATAGACTGATGAAAAGACTAAACTGCTACTATCTTCTCTTTTCATTCAATCAGTAAGACATGCACACTAATATTCTGCTGCAAGCACTGCTATTGAAAGTTCTGTGATGTAATAACAAGTATAAAGCGCACAAAGGGTGAGAGGTTGTGGATGGGTCAAACAAACAGGGTCAAACCAAAAGTTAACATTGAGTTTATGCTCGTTACATGTTGTAATGTAATGTATTTACTCTTGTTACATAAGAAATTCCACTCAGTTTGGTTGTTATTTATTAACACTAGTTACGTTGTTACGTTTGTTATGTTATGTTTTTACGTTATTATCTTAACACGTTAAGTTTACGTTATTACGTTAGAATCTTAACACAAACCATGACAAACCTAACCAATCATTTCATAATGTTAACCATGTGCCATTTTGTGTATCTCTGAAAGCGTATTACAAGGCTTATGTGAAACTTTTGTATGAAATGGATTTCAGACACTTCGATGTCTAACCTATCCCTGGTTTGCAGAAATTTCAAATCGGTTTCAACACTATTTTCGGGCAACCGTATTGTAATTTTAACCGATTTGTGATTGGGAGAGGGCTTTTTTGTTTGTTTGGTTTTGCTTTAACCAATCAGATGCAAGGTCTGTATTTACATTCAAACTACTGAGTTGTGTTTTATTTCTGTAAGTAGCCTACACAATAAACCAAAGCAACTTTGGTTTATTGTGTAGTTTTCAGCTGTGCAGATCTCATGCATTTGTTGTAGCCATTTATCTTTTACTATTTCCAGAGTTACCAGAGTTATCTTCCGTCCTCCGTTCATGTGAATCAGCCTGAGACCAAGCTTGATAGGCTTGATCTTCTCTTCCAAAGACAAAGTTTTTGGGGCTAATGCATAGAGTGAACCCCAACCCAGTACCTTCACATGAATGTTATCGGTATCACTACCAGCCTGCAGAGGCAGCGCTGAGGGTAATACTGAAAAGGAAAACGATTTAATGTAACATACATAACATTCTTTGTGTTCTGTCTTTCAGTTCTGAAAACATAACCCAATGATCATATTATTTTGACATACTTATCTCAACTTGGAGGATCCATTTATTTTACAGATGTGTTATAAACTGGTCACACAGATTGGAGAGCTGTCCATGAGGTGGGGATGGTCTATGCAAAAGATCCTTACTGGTACTAAAAGACCTAGTCCGCCTCTGTTGCTTTGATTTCGACCCATATTTTTTTTAAATCTTTCTGTTGTGAGTCCCCCAACTTTAATGACAGAAAAAACAAATTGAGTACACCTTTAAACTGCTTCTTCTATTCCAAACATTTAACCTTGGGTTTGTGTTTTCCAGATTGATCGATGTGTGGCTCTTTGAGGGCATTGTCAGCTCATGTTTGATTGACAGACAACAAAGGAGGCACCCAAATACATTTAGGTCCTACAGGGCTGGCAGCTGGACACACAATTGTTGAATCAATGGTATTGATTAACAACCCTGCCGACCACCTACATACAAACTATACTCATTTTGTGTAGTACGGCAGCAAAATGTGTACTCAGTGCAACTTCAAAACACGTTTAAACATCTGAAATAGTCCCTTTGAACTCATGTAGTTGGACAGATATGTGGTTTGAAAGCCACGTTGGGCACCTTGATATCTTGATGTCTGTGACGATCTCTGGCTTTGTGTGGCTGTGTGCCACAGTGCAGACACATTCTGCTGGCCTGTGTAACATCCATAAAGTGTTACGACAATCACCTCAGCGCTTTACCTCTTCCCCGTCGCTCTGCGGCCCTGAAACAGTGGCCATTAACATTTGAAGCAGGAGCAGAAAAAAGCCCCTAATTGGTGCTCCGGTGATACTACAGGCCTGATATTCTGTGGAAAGCAGGGCTTCGGAGGGCCATTAATTAACCTTAGTGCTATGATTACTACTTACATTAGAAGGGAATACATTAGAGGTGGCAGCGGGCCCCTTTTTTTCTGCCCTGCACTTCAGAGGGGCCCCGGCGGAGCGCTCCATGCCCCCGCGAGCCACGATATGTTAACGGGGAAGCAACTAATTAGATGTCAAAAATTCATAAGGCCTCTCTTTAATATTGCATATCTATCCCTGGCCTGTCACTTCAAAACAAGGGGGATTGCATAAACAGGGCGACCGCAACACAAACCCCCCCCCTCCCATCCCCGTCATGGGAGCTGGGAAGGGGGGGTGAGGTGGGATGGGGTGTACTGCTGATGAGGGACAGAATGGGAGGGGGGGGGGGGGGGGGGGGGGGGGGTAACAGCGCTGCTTGAAGGTGAAGAGGAGGAGTGGGAAGACAGAGAAAAGAAGAGGAAGAAGACGTAAAGAGAAAGAAGAAAGGAAAGAAAAAAGAGACAATCAAAGAAAGTTCCTTGACGAATCCCACAGAGGATGGCTCTGTCACATTATCAAGTCTCCCTCTCTGTAGATAGCATACAACACACTGAACATCAGGGAGGGAGGCTGAACCCACCAAACTCTGTCCACCTTCCTTTTACCTGAGGTTCAGCTTTATGATGCAAATGTATGGTGTATCAGTATAATCATATTTTATATGAGGGCACAGTCGTGTAAGAAAGAGACTACATGAATGCACATCTAGGACTAGGTCAGATTTTTACAAATGAAGACAGAATCTAATTAAAAATGAAGAAAACATGTATTACTATTGGTACAAACCCATGCAGATAATTTGGTTCTATTTTAAATATTTATTTATTGTATTTATTTTACCTTTTTTTCACCAGATAAGTCAATTGAGAACCAGTTCTCATTTACAATGACGACCTGGCCAGAAGGCAGCAACAGGAAGCAAGTCGTTACAAACAAATAAAACATAGAAACATCTCAAGCATACAAAAAAACAACAGCATAATAACATATTTGAGATATGTGTATCAGAAAGTTCAATTCAGTGGAGGTGAATGGAATTTTTGCAAGCGTTGAAAAGTTACATTTGAAAAGTTCACCTATCTTTTCAGAAAGTGTGTTTTCTGGATAATCTACAGAACTCACTGAACAGTGTCCGTCAGAACTTCTTTCAACTAAAAAATGTGTCCACTTTATGCTAAATATTATTATGAAATGGTTAATTGATAGTTAATTAAACCATATTCATAATTATTTTACAGCTATTTAACAAGGGAATGCTAATTCATTATTACTTATTAGTAGTAATGCTATATTGTATATTATTTTATCATGAGTGTGTGTAATATGAAATAATTACTTTATAATCTTCATCGTTGATAACCATTATATTCTGACTAAATTAGTAACTATTAACAGTTCGTTGTTGCACACGTAACATTTCATGTACTGTGTTGAGTATTTGTTAATGATTACCTAATGATTTGTAACCCTTTAAGAAAGCGTTTGTAAAACATTTATAAACATTACATAGATCAATGGACCTAAAAACAATGATTAACTATTTACAAAGTTTTACAAATATTTTATATTAATAGGTTTTACAAATCATTTCAATATTTAACAATATACTGTTCAAATAACATCATTTGTAAGCATATTAACAGTAACATAACTTTTAACTTAAGTTTAGTTTACTATCAATCTACTATTTATTAATGATGTAATGATATTATATATATATTAAAATATTCTCCAAAGGTCTGCATGTTTTGAAGTTTTAAAACATGGGTCCTCTTATCCAGCCTCAATGACAAATCTGAAAAGTGCTCAAATTGATAAAGAATCATTTTGAATATCTACAGTGCCATGACAACTGAGCAACTTTAGTTTGCTGACGAAGTCCTTGTGATACGGTTGACAGCTCCAGAACAAGCAAGCGAATGAACTTTGTCCTGATTGTTTTGTCGGCTGCTGTTTCCAAAGTCAAAAATAAAATGTCAAGCCTAACTATTCTGTTGATTGTCCAGATAACATTTTGATTATGAAACTAAAGCAAAAAAAACAAAAAACACTGTAATTTTGTTTTTATGCTCTAAGCATCACAAACACAATTCCCATAATTCCATCACCCCCACTGTATCATGGTGGACACAGGACATGTCAGAGACGGATACCTCAAAATCTGGAAACCAAAACCAAATCTGCATAAAGAGACAAGGTTTTCTTCTTACTGTTTTTGTAATTCTCTGAATGGTTTAACTACTCAGCTTGCTGCAGTGTTATACAAGTGTACTCCAGGACCCCGTGGCATCACAAAGCACAACAGGCTTGATATTTTCCAGCAGAGAGGCCTGTGACACACTGCTTTTCAGCCTGCTGTTGAGTTACTCTTCAAGATTCAGACTGATGCAATATTTGCAAACTGGGTCATTTATTAAGAAAAGGCACTTGAGAAAACAATCCCACTGCAATCGTGAGCTTTTTATTATATCTCATAATCTTCATCAGATAGACTTTGCCCGTTCTAAGCCTATACAGACAAGAAGTCCTTAAAGTGCTCAGAAAAAGAAGGAACCGTGAACGTCTACAAGTCCATGACAACTGGGCCGCCTTCATCTGTTGATGAAGATCATGTTGTATTGCAAAAGCTCCACAACATCTACTAATGACCTTGTGGCAAGATTCCCAAGAAATAATTTCAAATATTTGGCTTTAATTAAATATCTGATGAATACATAATGATCCTCCTATGCTTTCACAAATGTATCTCATTTACTAACATATGGAAACAGAAAACAAAACTTAACACAGAGTATATATTTATTCAATGTAATTCATTTTTTTTTTTAAATTGCTTCATTTTGTTTTTGCCAGAATTTTTTAATTTTTTTTTAATCCCAATAATACAATGTAGTAGAAGGAAAGATTATTTTACCATTAAAATAAGAAGCTTTTGAGATTCTACATACTGGTCCCATGCCAAACCCCAAGGTCATGTGTAATGGTCCCCATGGCTTTTCTTCTCTAAGACAATAGATAGGCCTTTGCAATACAAGCGCAGTGAAGAGCCTGAGCAAGCAGCAATGACAATGGAAACCCCTAGTTGCTAATAAAAGACAAAATATAATGCATTCAGGGTCATATTTTTCTTCACCACACGCTTTGGTGCATTTACTAGTGCAGGGTCGTCTCCCACTTCACTTTCTTGTTTCAAAAACCAACCGATTTTGTGTCACTGCGTCCAAGGCGCACTAGTGTTTAGAATAATTACATTTTCAATAGAAGGCTGTGATATATGCAAACAACAAAACAATTATTTAACTACAGCAAATCTTGTCTTCAAGCTTTGTGCGCTTTATTCATAGTAATAACAATAATAATGGTAAAAAATGATGTAAAACTGCATGGTTTCATGGAAAAAAACCTTCAAATTTTCATGAGGGAGGAATTCCAAACCTGGCCGCTGTTGATTCCAGACTATACGCGCCAAATAAAATATTATAGAGTGATGCCATAACCTACAAATAACAGAGGTAAACACTACGTATTAACTACATGGGTGAATATACGAACACACCACCATAACTCTCTAATTAATGTTTCAGTTGGAATATTATTGGATTATTACAGGCCTACTATAGAAGATGCATAGCCCAAGTATAGAAATACAACAATAAAATCGAAACTGATGATAAGCAACGCAAGAATACAACATATTTAAAAAAATAATACAATAATAGGAATACGTAGCAAAAGATTGCTGATATCATGTCAACATGTGAATAGGGAGAGTACTGGCACAGCCATGCTTCTTTGGGGTAGCATGTTAGTAGCTTAACGCTTAGCATTTTACCTCTGGCAGCTGCATTTACTCTTCAAACATCATAAAAGTGGTGTTCATTTGTTAAGATTATCTTGCTGAACAAGACGCATAAGTATCATTAACCTTTGTTTGCCACAGAGCTTGCATTGAGGGAACCAGGGGCGATGCATAATTCTGGGTTTGGCCTTCCAAAAAACATCATCCCTGCAGCATTCTTTAACTGAGGGCCTATAACCAGTGTTCAGGTGTGGAACATGGATGGTGTTACAATAGTATTAGTAATAATAAAACAAGCTAGCAAATAGCCTGAAGCTGCCAGCAGTACAACGAAATGTAGATCAACATAAACAGCAACAACTACAACAGCCTGTACATATGGACAGAGAAGGAGGAGGCACCATGCTCCTCTCTAAAGCCTCCTAACAGTTTCCAGCGACAAGAACAAACTTCAAATAAACCTCATCCGTTTAAAATTTCAAATGAAGTGTTTATTTGCCGTCTTAACATATTATTTTATGCTCCCTAAATGACCATATGCCTCTAAAAACCTGACCCAGCAATGTCATCTTAAAGGAAATTAATTTCCTCTTCCCCTCTCTTTATAATCACCTTCCTCTCCAATATATGCAGCATTAAAGGACTTTATGAGAGCCAGTCTTGTCCATAAATACAAGAAAGCAGGATCTGTTTTTACAAACCACTAACCCACAAAGAAAACAAAATGTTTGTTTGAAGGTGATCCTCACAGTCTGCACTTCATTCACGTTCCAGATTTAAAGCAGCAGCAATAACAATCACTTCTTCCTGTCATATTGTGGGCTGTTTGCATGCGCCCAGACGACTCACTCATTCATGGGTGAAGTCTGATTGTTACACTGCGCCCAGCGGCGATGCACCAGTGTGTTACTGTGAGGACACATATTTCAGAAAAGTCTCGAGTCATCTGTCTAAATACATTTCCTCCACTGTCTGTTTGTGTTGGCTCACATGAAGTATCAGCATTCATGTTCTGTGTGGCTTTATGGAGATGATAAGTCATAGTCAAACTGATTGTAATTGTGGAAATAAAGAAGAGGGAAAGCTGCAAGATCAAAAGCTGTTTGATTTCCAATGAGGTTTGACGGGATTCAGATACTTCTAACAGCTGTAATGCAACATAAAGTTAGATTTGCCCGCATTAGCACTGCCAGATAAACAACCTGGCAAAAACAGACAAGACTGACTCCTTCTCCTCTTATTAGTAGAAGCAGGGATTTCATGGAAGTGGCTTCATTACTTACAGACAAAAGCCTCTTTTACACAGATTCCACAATTTTGCTGTGAAAAAGGTCCGCCATTACGCTCCCTTTTTATTTTTGCGCTGAACCAATCAACGCTGGCGACTACAGTGGATCCAGTAGACGAAATCTACTACCGTGCAGACAGTTTATGATTTTGTTCAAGGTTTTTGTTTTATCTTTTTTTTTTTTTCATTTTTCTTTACATTCTATCTTGAAAATATAACTGAGACATCAGCAAACCCTGTCTTTGGATTTAAAAAAAAATAAAAATAAATAATGTGCTTGAGATATGTTCAAGTCATGAGATGCAAATACATATGAAAGCCGGTCATGGTTGTATTTTTGGACTTGACAACGCTCCGGAGTTTTTGGAAATGTTTGGATCTAACAAGTCGGAAACAATCCTACGTACAAAGCGCCTTAATGCACAGGCTGCCAGTAAAAATGTTGCTTTCACACAATTCTGCAAATACTATTATATTATAAATATTAGTGTGGGCAACGAACGTTGATTTAGAATTTGAATGTCGATGTTATGAATAAAGCAGCTGTATAGCCACACTTCATATTATGGTTATTAATTAATTTTTGTTGCTGTCCACTGAAGGGGGGTGCTGGAGAGAAGGGTCCCCAAAACACTCGTAGCCCCAGGGCTTTAAAGTTATATTAAGGCACTTCTGGCTGTATTGTAAACTGTTATGTAGCTGGCTGTTGTTGTTGTTCGCTGGTCTGTGAAATGCATGCAGTAATCAGAGTATCATTGCAGTGTTGCATGTGAGCATGTCTGGATTTGAGAGGCTAGAGATCTCAATTTACAGTATTAGAAGCTATCAGTAGTAGGAGACCCAACGCA
Organism: Cebidichthys violaceus; assembly: GCF_023349555.1. Classification (NCBI taxonomy): domain Eukaryota; kingdom Metazoa; phylum Chordata; class Actinopteri; order Perciformes; family Stichaeidae; genus Cebidichthys; species Cebidichthys violaceus. The sequence continues at coordinate 5,258,206 of NW_027176395.1, read as the reverse complement.
GTGATACAATACGTTGAAAAATAGGTTACGTTTATGATTGCATGCCTACAAGTTGCACTACTATGTTTCTCCATCTAAATACGTTACTCTTTATCCATTTTTAGCAAAAATGCAGTTAATGCCTTTAAAAGGACATTTTCATTGTGTATATTTTGATATTGCGTTGCAATAGCCTGAAGATCATATCCCAAACAACGAATAAATGCTGACACTAATAGATAAAGGAGTGATGAATTCCAAGCAGACCAGATGGCATGCAGCAGACGATAGAATGTTTATTACATAAGACACTTGAGACTTGACTTGGAATCTACTTTAAAAACTTCAGACTTGACTTGGACTTGCAAAAATTGACTTGTAATTATCTCTCTATCTTTACAGCCACATGAAGTCAGCAGGTCTCTGTTCAATCTGCAGTCTAAATTACGCACGGCAGATCCATTGGTTTAATGTTGTGCAACCAGCATCAAACTGTTGTAAAATAACCACAGCACCCCCATGTTTATGTGCAAACGTGTCGTTTTGATTAATTATTCTACACAGCTTCTTCTGCATATCGACAGCGTGTGCAAATTGGGAATCACTTACAACTTCTCACTCCCTGTATCCCTCTTTCTGATCCCACCCTGCGCCCAAATGCACCACAGGTGCACCTGTCCACGATATTACCAAAAGAGAGTTTGGCATTCTCCTGATGCACTTGGCAGCGTGCACTTGGCTGCAACCTGGCTGTGCCGCTGGGTTCACAAAAATAGAGTGTGCAGTGTCCTCTTGTACGCACAGAGGCATTACGAAGGGTTTCAGGAACACAAGGTCCAAAACAAACACTGAGCTTGAGCGCGAGCGTCTATAGAGCAAAACTATACAAAAAAAACAATAGCTTTAAAGCCACGTCAGTGGGCAGTAACATCATAATTAATACTGTATACAATAATACTATAGTATCAGACTATAATTAAAATGATATTACATATATAATTATTCTAAGGTGATTGTTGTTTTTGAATTAAACATATAGAAAAAATTTAAATAAATATATGTAAATGGTAATTACATAGTTTGAGTTGGATCAGGTGAGTATTTGTTTGTGTTTAACAGCACAAGAACATGCGTATCCTATCCAGGGCACAATGGGTAAGGAGTCATAGGAGTGCCATAATGAAGAAAATAAAAAGAAAAGAAATGTGGAAATATAGAGGCAAATAAATGTAAATACATATTCTTTGACACATACAGAGAAATAAATAAAGGAATACATAAGTAAATGAATACATGTGGAAATATAAATGAATACATTTAAATTAAATTGAAATTATTTTTTTTTTCATCACTTTATTTGTTCTTATTCTTTTCCCAAACAACTCTTGCTTTCTCACTATTGCTTTTGCTATTCTTTGAAAGGCCAAGCTGCCAATCAACTGGCTCTCGGCTGGCCTTCCTACCCAGGCTGAGTTATCAATATCTGCACACATGCATCCATGCTTTTTGAAGAGTCTTTCTGCAGTCTACACAACACGCCTACTTTACTGCACGACACACCCACTTTACTACACGACACGCCCCCTGAGATAACTTCCAGGATTGTTGCTAAAATAAGTGTGCAAATCCTAGAAGTTATCTCAGGTGGTGAGTCCTGTAGTGTTGTGTTGCATCAGGCCAAAGCCAGTGGATTGATTATTCAAGGATATATATTTAAAAGAATACATAAAAATGCTCTCATGACAATGCTTAAAATTACTCCTGTATTTTTATATTTTCATTTATTTATTAAATTTCATCATATTTCCACATTAATTTTATCATTTACAGATTTTCTTTTTTTCATGGGACCTTAACCAGTGCCTGCTCTTCCTCTCATCTCCTTCACCTCAGTCTCCTAGTCTTGTCCTGTATCTCTTCCCTTCCTTGAGCTGAGCTTTGCCTGACAGTCTCTTAATCTGTGTCTATCTCAGTGAAGAAAGTAAACACATGTAGGCATAAATAGGGGTGAAAGTAAAAGTGAAACTAACTAGCAGCAATCATTGACCACTGTTTAGTGTCGCGCCACCACACAGGAGCTATTGGTCAGAGGATGTCTATCTGAGGATGACATTGAAGTCCACTAGTAAAACTATCTATTTACCTGAATCACACTTCGCTTGGATCCAACTGCCCGTCTGAAGTGTTGACATACAGTGAAAATTGACATAAAACATGTCTGATGCGGGAGAGTTGGCAGCCCTGTCATAAAGTTGCACAGCAAAGTTCTTCCGCGCACACTCGAAAGTTCAGTAGAAGTAGTTGGTGAACTATTGCAGTTAGTAACAACTAAATGCTAACATGCTATCCAACTGGCAACATGCTGTCAATCACAACAGCAGAAGTCTCCCAAACTTTTGGGCAAACTGGAATTTGTTATGTAAAAAAAGATTTCGACACACTAAATGAAACTTTGGTACCGCTCAGCATAACATGACCATCTGCAAGCTGTTGTTATAGTTGTTGATGAAAAGGTGACTCAGCATTTACATTTTCAGTTTTGAACTTTGGAGCCATGTTGTTTTCAGACCCAGCTGGCCCCGTCAGAGTTGGTTGTATATAATTCAGAAATGACTGTGAAATACACCTACAGCATACAGTGTATGATGTAGCACCATGTTCTCTAAGCAAACTGTATCATGTCCCCTCTCTATGTCTGAGGCTGTCTGTGGAATTAAATAAACACCCCCATTTCTACCATATGCTCCTTAGATCAACCGGAGGAGAGTTCAATTCAATCGGTAGAGTCATGCATACCTGTATCCATTCCAGGTTGAATTAAGTGACACATCCCGACTGCTGGCCATTGAAGCAAAAAATTAGCCTGCCGGCCCAGTGAAAGGTCAGCACAGAGAGGGAAGAAATGGAGGGTCACATTTCTCTAACCGTGAACTACTGCTGAAAGCGAGTCAAGCTGCCAGCAGCCTTGACAAGAGCCAGACAAGGGAGGTACGCTTGGTTATTTCAAGAGCAGATAGGCACCCTCCATTTTCTCTAACTGAGATATACACTGTCACAGAGTTACAGTTCATGAGGTAATGCAGTCTTACTGTTTGTGGAATCTCTTTTAGTTTATCCATTGTCCACAAACAGATCGTATCGTACTCTGTGTCATTAGGTTAATTGGAAATCAGCCAGCTTCTTGGAGACATGCATTTCTGTTCACCTTGTTCATTTAACTCTCTCAACTTATTACAGAGATAAAGCCACTATAACAAACACAAAAAGGAAAAAAAAAAGCTTGAAACTTTATATTCTATTCCCTAATTGGACACCGCTTTGCTTGTTGTTCTTAAGTTTGCACTGTATCAGTTGTTTTCCACTTAGAAAGATGGACACTGTGTACCTCATTGATATGAATGTAATCATTCAATAATTGTATTGCCTTGATTATATTAACCCAAAGCAAATGAGAATCACCTGCTTCTGTTGGAATTACGATAACTATGACCCTGTGATCTAATTCATTTTTAAATAGTTTTTAAATGAAACAAGATGAGTAGATGCACTTTGCAATTTGACATTATTACAGCACACTGTTTATTAAAGGGGAATTAAATTTAAAGTTATTTGGAGGTACCTAACTAATCCAAACATGCACTCCCTCCCTTTATGCCAGAGGTAGTGCAGTGATATATATATATATATATATATATATATATATATATATATATATATATATATATATATATATACAGGAGTGGTGGAGGTAGAGGTTTTGTCATGGTTTGATAGACGTGGCTGTCCATATTTGTTTATTTTAGGAGATAATCAGCCCTTCTAAGCATGAACTCTTATCTCTCCCTGTGGAGAAAAAAAAAACAGCTGCAGATAAGGAAAAGATGCAAAAATTTCCATTTGCTTGTGTGATGCTCAGTCTAAAATCTACCTCTATCACTCCCAGGTAGCTTCTCGGGCTCACGTGACCACGTCTTATCAGCCCCGGCGTCGGGGGTCACGAGACAGCCGACAGATTGTATGCCAGGCATTTTTAGCTCGTCACCCGGAGGATTTTGATACTTCCATCTCCATAAACAAGTAGCAGATCCCACTGCCTCACCTGGAGTAAAGCAATTACTGTGAAGTTTTCTAACTGACGGGCTGCCAATCACAACTCCTCGATGAGTTTGGGTTTCCCGCACTTAGTGCAATTATTTTGCTGCTATTTTGTTGACACTTGCCTTTCAAAGGCATTCACACGACATTTTAAGAGCAACGTAGTTTAATATCAACGCACGAAGATGTTCTTCAAAGCAAATTTATTCGGGGGGAAATTTCCTTAAACTGTTGACAGTGGTGCAACACAGCTCAAAGAAAGAATTTACATTGTGGGCGCAGTTAATAAATTGACAAGTATCCATGCACTATCTGTGCTCTATCGCTTGGTTAAACTGTCACCAGCACATTTGCAGAAAACACTCCACTAAAAGAGCCCCATCATTAAAAACTCAGCCGGCCGCCACACCACCGCCACTTATTTCAAAGAAAACGAGTCCGGACTTTGGTCTCTTCCTCCCCATTACACTGGGAAAGATCAGAAACTTGCCATCTTCTTCAGGACGCTATACCTCTGCAACTGGCCCAGCGCCTTCAAATGATTCACCCCATTAAGGAGCCAATCAGGTATAATGAAGCGCGGGGCAAACTCAGTTGCTGAGCCGGATAAATAATTTACTGGGACTTGTCATCCTTCTCCCATCTAGGTGCTGCAGTCACAGAGGAGCAGCGAGACACATGAAGGCTTTCCAGGGTGGAGAGACTCCGCAAAGCTGGTGACACCCCCCCCCACACTTCCCACCACTCCACATCACCGATGGTCCACCTCCCACATCCTTTCCTCCCTCGCTTCCTCCGTCTTCTCCTCCCCTCAGTCACCCCCTCATCCTCAAATCAAACAGCCTACCCAACCCCAACCCCACCCCTCGCTCTCCCCACCTGTCAGACGTTGGGAGATAGAGGGATGGAGCCGGCACCACTTCGTTACCAGCCTCTCACTTGGAGGTTTCAAACAGATTTCAGCTAATGAGGGAGCATTTAGAAACTCAGGGATGCCGACATCTAGAAGAGGAGGAAGATGAACGGGGGTGGGGGGGGGGGGGGGGGTTGGCTACTTTACAGCAGTGGGCACACACATATACAGTACACACGCACACATACACACACACACACACACACACACACACACACACAACATAAAAACCCGCTGCATCCTCACACCTTGTTTCGTGCACGTGAAACACACACACACACACACACACACACACACACACACACGGATGGCATACACTCACCTGTACACACTCTCACACATGCAGCTCAGGGTTGTCAGTGCAGGTGAACAAAGTGAATAGAATATGTGACTGACAATAAAGATTTCTTTTAACATCAGTGGGAGGAAGGCGGGGGGTGTAGGGGAGGTGAGTCTGGGGAGACAGGCTGCAGAAGTTCACATTACTCTGAGGGACCCGTCGGCTGCATATGCCATCTTTAATGACGAGGCCTCGCCAAACTGGCACCCAGTCAGCCAACCAGGAGAGTGCAAAGATGGGGAAGGAACCCCGCAAACCTATTATTTCAAACCTCTGTCTTTTTTCTCTTCCTCTTTACTCTCTCTCTTCCCCCCCCATTTCCTTTAAATGTGAGTTTTAATAGACACCGCTAAATTTCCTGCTGCCGTCTCCTTAAAGTTTAATTCGCCCACTTTTCTTTCACTCCTGTGTCCCCATTACGGAGCCGCGGCGGCAGCTGCAAACAGGGCATTATTATTTCATATTATGAAAACATTCTTTTTAGATGAAGGGAAGGGGAAGGAGAGGACCGGCTGTGGCAATATTTTCATGGCACAGTTATAATGGCAGGTTGGGAAGTGAGCAAGAGAGGACCCACTTTTTATATGACACTAATATCCTCCGCGTTAACTGGATGGCAAGACTTATTTACTGTAAGAGTTCCAGTATTTTTTCAGTGGTTGTGTGAAAAGTTGGTTGAGGTGAATTGAAGGTGAACGTGTGGGATTCTTGGCAAAAAGAGGATAAAGTTATGTTTATGTCCTCGGCTTTGGATTTTAAGTTCTGGCTCAGTATCCATATCTGGAGAGCTGTTCAAAAGTACCACCACGAACGGTAAACTATAACTGCTGCTGGTTTGGCCTTAGGACGGTGTTGGTGACATGAGCTATGCTAAGTTTAGGGTTTGGGTAAAATAACGCTTATACAACTATTCAGTTAAGGCTTGGCCACAATAATGGTAGGAGGCAAGATGCGCACATAGGTCCAAGGTGTCAAAGTGATGCTTTGACTGTCACTACTGAATCTGTCCTTCTGCCTAAAACACTGTACTACGATAACATATGACAACACACGCCGACCATATTCCTGGGAGAGTTTGGATATCTGCAGTAGAAGAAACACAGACTTGCGGAAAAACCTACCTAAACCCTATATTCCCAAAATAATTGGACCAAAATGTTGTTGACCCAAACTAAGAGAAAACACCAACATTGGTGGCAGCATGATGTACCACCTAGTGTCAACCTTTGACGAACCAAAATAATAGCAAAAGCTACTAGTTCACAGTTAACTCTTTTGCATAATCGTTTTTTCTCCTGTGGTCATTATGACACACCACATGATCAGACCAGATCCAGGTCCTCTTGGATCCAACTGGCCATGAGACATATTGACACCTAGACCTGAGACCTGCAGGAATACATCCAGACCCTTCCGGAGCGGTTCCGACTGAATATAATGTTGACCCAGCCTGAGTTAGGTCCCTGGTCAGGACTCAGATAATAGAAACCCAGTGGACACATGAGGACCTTTATTGGGGGGCACCAAAACTGCCAAACTAGGCCGTGCTGATCCAATATGAATCAAGACTCTGTAACTACCTGTTTTTCACCTCAAATGTTTTCAGCAACATATTTTTGTTTACAGTTCAGATGTAAAAATGTGAATGTTTGCCAATCAGCTGCCATGTTGAAAACAGTCAAGCAAAAACCAAGCCCCGCCCACTGGACAGAGCTGTCTGTTTGTTGGCTGGATTTTGTGTATCTCCACCATAACATTACATTACAGTCATTTAGCAGACGCTTTTATCCAAAGCGACTTACAATAAGTGCATCAACATTGGTAATCAAAAGAACTACTAGTCACCAGAAGTCATAAGTACATTTCCTTTTCCAAACAAGCATCTAAGAGCATGAAGCAGAGCATAACTCAGAGCCAAAGTACAGTGCAGAAACAAGAAAAACAGTTAGTGCTATAAGTAATACGAATACAATAAGTGCAACAAGCTAGTATGAATACAATAAGTGCTAAAAGGAAGGCTCAGGGTAGTACTTCCTGAAGAGGTGGGTTTTCAGCCTGCGCCAAAAGATGGGCAGCGACTCTGCTGTCCTGACGTCAGTGGGAAGTTCATTCCACCACTGTGGGGCCAGGACAGAAAACAGCCGTGACCGGGTCGATCGGCCGCCAGGACCTCTGAGTGAGGCAGCAGAGCGAAGTGGTCGGGCGGGGGTGTAAGGCTTGACCATGGCCTGGAGATAGGAAGGAGCTGTTCCTTTCACTGCCCTGTAGGCTAGCACCAGAGTCTTAAACTGGATGTGAGCTCTTACAGGTAGCCAGTGTAGAGAATGGAGGAGGGAAGTTGTGTGGGAGAACTTGGGGCGATTGAACACCAGGCGAGCTGCGGCCTTCTGGACAAGCTCCAGAGGTCTGATGGCCGACGCCGGGGCTCCGGCGAGTAGAGAGTTGCAGTAGTCATAATCCATGGTCCCCAAAGAAAAAACATTTATGTACTATTGTGTATTTGTTTACGTGATATAGTTATGGACTGGGAGGTCCAGAACAAGCCATGAAGTGAGCTTTGAAAGGCAGACATGTCAGCATCCGTTGAAGTCATCACTGAGTCAACAGTCCATAGTCCTTTACACCCACAGATAGATTAGCACCTTTTAAATTATCGTTCGATGTCCCCTGGACTCCACCATCTTATCTGAAGTGTTTTGTCCGGGTGGCACCATCAGTGTATGGCTCAGAATAGAACGAGCAGTGAACGCACACCCACCCACCCACACATACACACATGAATGCAGTGTAGCTTTCCAGCAAACACTCAGTTGGTCCCTCTCTCTCTAATTAGTAATTAACACATTCTTTTGTGCAGGCCACTCTTTATTTATAGGCCCTTGCTTGCCAAACAGCAGATCCCCGCGCCAGGATCAGATGGAAGCAGAGCGTGAGGTGAGCTGGGAGCCCCGGCCACTTGATAAACAGAGTGTTATAGTTCGGGACTAATCGGCTGATTAGCCAAACTACTCGTAATGGCTTTTCAAATGAGCGGGTCAGATCATGTTGAAGTGCTGTCATTAAACTCACTGCTGCTCACAGGTTGACGTGGTTCACTTTGTATAATGTATACCATGTTTACATTTTCACACTTGCTCTTGTTTTTTTTTTTTCCTGGACTCAAGTCGCTTTTCTCTGAGAGTTTGATACGCAACGTAGATCCACAGCTGTTATTGAACTTGGGTTTGGTCCAGAAAAATGGCCGAAGACTCACCACAAATCTGGGGTTCTCTTTGAGCAAGTCAACTGTGCCAACGCCTCCATGTGCTGGTAGTTTAACGACGTGATTTGTCAAGACGAGTGTGTGAAATTTTGAATTAAAGGAAATTCGGAAACGCAAGTGGTCAAAGCTCGGAAAACTGAATTATTTCCCGCGAACACAGGCAGTTTTTGAGTGGTGCTGAATGGTGACTGAATTTGGTGCATTAAAAAAAAGAAGCATATCTTATTTTCCGCATTTGCAGAACTTGGAGGCTCACCAATGTGATGTATGATATTGTCAACCACATGGGGCACACATTGGATCAAACATACAGTTCAGAGCAAGGGACAACTTCTGGTTCTGAAAAGTGAAGCCACATCAGGGGGCGACTCGAGAAGTCCGATTGTATAGAAGTCTTTGAGAAAAAAGTTTTTCTCACTTGATTTTTTACCTAGACTGACCTGACTTTATGGCCTCAATGGCTAGTTTCAATTATTCTTCAATACAGCAAGTTCTTCATTTTTTACAGACTTGGGAGTCACAAGTCCTCATCTTCAATAACTAATTTGCAGAAATAACTCACTCACTCGCCCACAAGTTCCATGCCATGAATGTGCATGGAGTTTGTAGAAACAAGCACATTGCTCAAAATCTTTAACTTCTTCTTAAATAAATTGTATTAGCTTAGAGACCACAAGGTGAAGTTGTTGCTTCACCTTGTTCCACTCAAAGCAGAGGAGGGAAACTATCTGATGCTTTTGATGTATTGCCGAAATACATCTCACCTCTCCTTTAAAACCTATTTTGCTGTCACACACACTCGTTCACCTCCTCCTCTGTGAGAGTGGTAATCAGGCTGGATGGCTGATTCTTTTCATAAATTTTAGTATCTCCTTATTTCAGGCTTTGCTGCCTCTCGGCTGCCATTAGTCCCCCGCAGGCGACCGAGCCCATCTCCCTTGCACGCCACTCCTTTTACGAGGTTTTCCTTCGCTCACAGCATTACTGCCTGCCAGGCGTCCTAGGTGGGGCTCTCACATACAGACCAAATATGTCATTCCTCTGTCAGGATGCCTCCCTCTTGACGTTTATTTTTTATTCTCTAACAGACATATCACCCTTTTTAAAGAGGCTCTGTTGAACTGATTTAAGGTGATAACAAAATCCACTGTAGTCTACCATCAGAAAACATACACATGTATATTGTACAGCAGGGTGTCTCCGATTTTATGGAGTCTATGTCTGTGTCGGGGGAGTCATTTTGTGAATGATGGACTGTGAGTCAAATGTTGGAGAGGAGACATGTGAGGCTGGAAAAGATGGCAGATAGGGGCGTTTGAACATGTGTGGCATTAAGAGTCCCAGTATCTGTGTCCTCATATCTGTGTGCAAGAGTGATTCTACAAACATATACTGTACTTGACTCATATGTTTTTTCATGAGATTGTCATTGAGCTTTCGTAGCGATACCTACGGAAAAAAAAAAGTGCTGTACTTCTTAGAAAATCAAAACGTAATCCATGTGATCATGAAAAAGCAAACACAGGGAGGGCAGGAGGGATGTAGAACGGGTCAAACAAATGCCGATCTTTCAGCCAGGAGACCGACCGCTGTTCATTCCCCGTGTAAAATGAGAAGTCAATGTGGATTTATATGTTGATGTTTTTCAATGTTGATGCTAATATTTCAGCACAGTATTGTCGAGGAACAACATTCATATATTTCAACGGCAAAGTTTAGTGCTAAGGCGGGAAGTGATGTGCCAGTTATGATGTGAAGCAGGAAGTAAAGGTGTGGAGATCGGGGGGGTGGGGTGGATGGAGGCATCTACCTTCATGCAGGAGCAGTTGGGATTGGAATGGGAAATGATTGGTTAAATTTATGAAATTTAAGACTGAATACAACATTCGACTAAATGCAACCCCTTTGCCCCTTACACCTTACTTTGCGCCCAGAATATGAATATA